>NW_019396287.1:171953-186908 GCF_000591075.1 Eurytemora carolleeae | reverse complement strand
ACAGAGAGTAGATCATAGATTAAAAATACTTATGAATCATAAATGAGATTAATATAATGTACAAAAAGTGAATAAAAACAATAAAAGGAAAAAATATAAAAAATATATAATATTGTAAAATCTTCTTTGAAATATAATGTACGTTGTCGTTTTATAATAATATTATCTATCAAAATAAAACATTTGTTACGCTGGTGATTGGGCAAACCTTCTACGCCCATGATTTTGCAAACTTTACACTCTGATGATTTTGCAACCATATATATATATATATATAAATTTGCAATCTTTTTACTTTTTTAGCGAAAGTTTAGTTTTCAGGCAAAGCTGGGTTTCCAAGCTAGTAAATAAATAAAAAAAATGAAGAAGAAAAATTATCAATTTAATCTGAAAAGATTCCTTTTCAGACATCTTCTGTACAACAACTGAACGTTATATGAGGTTTTAAAGAAAATGAATGACTATTGTATGCGGTTGGTAGGTTTTTAAGAAAAATTTCACGTTTTTTAGAACGAATTTTGTCTCCGTTACTATAATAAACAAAAATTAATATTCCGGGGTTTAAAAAATTGCTGAACCGAGTAAACACTTTGAATCGGACCAAATAGAATAGAATATAAAATAGAAAGGTCTGAGCTGGGAACTTTTGTGTCAGATACTCACTATGCGCACTTTTGATTTGAGAATTAAATAAAAATACAGTTGAAACTGTCAAATGATACAAATAATATAAAGGAATAGTGAAAATCATTTAAATCAATGTTTTAATCCTTTATGTACATTAAATATTTGTTATTCGGAGAGTAAAAACATAGATGTGAAAGTATAGATAATTTTTCTTTTACTTCTAATCTCGATATCAATTTTTAACCAAGGCAAAATACCATCTTTAAGCTGCCATAACGTCCACAATTTTAGTGCTGTAATTGGTGTTCTTCGATCGGAAATGTTGCATACATTAAAAAATGATCTACATTAAAATCCAACTATAATGAGGAGTACTTAAAAGGGCGATTTTATCATAAACCCAAGAAATTCAAGATTCTGAACCCACAGTGATAGCCAGAAAATTCGGAAAAAATAAGACGACTTTTGGAATCAAAATATAACTTTAAAACGTCAAATGAGAACAAGACACAGCAATAGTGAATTGTGCACTGTAAACAGACCCATAAGTAAAACTATTTGCTTTGTAACAACATCAAATTCACTCAAGTATCGCTGTAATGTCGTCTTCCTATTTCATTGTTTTCTGGTTAGCACTGTAGGTTTTCCTTAGTAAAAAAGAAACAGGGAATATAAGGAAAACTAATTTTCTTTTCAGCTAAAGTTTTGATGGTCTATATATTTCTTTACATGATATATAAAAAATGATATTACTTTTATTATTATCTCATTGTGATTTGTGGTTTTAGAACCAGAGTTATCTATAATACCAGGTTTAAAAATACTTTTTCTAATAAAAATATCTTTGGAAATTTGTAGTTTGTACCCATTGGCATCGTTTATAGGCCACGCATTTTTATACTTTTAAGAGGCTTCACACGTATCTGATATGTGAATCCTATGTAACGATCTAGCCCGTCTCTCCTCACGTAATCTTTATGGCTAAACTGCCTCAAACTCTAACTATCAGTCAATCCCGACTGATGTATGGCTAAATTCTCAAACTCTAACTGTCAGTCAACCCTGACTGATGTATCGCTAAACGCCTCTAACTCTAATAATCAGCCTACCCAGGCTGATTCCGTCTATACTGAACAACAGATTGCATATTCAACTGATTTGTTTATAAAAATGATTATCCAGACCGGTATGACCAGCCAGGTAACAAAACTAAGGATAGAACTATAACACAAAATATGATAAGAACAAGTACAGTACAAGAAAACTAAACTATGAAATCGGAAAAAAGTTTTAATAAATAGATAAAATAGCGTTTTTCGTAAAAATTGAGATTCTATCAAAATTACAAATTTAGCTAAATTTTTAGCAGGAAATCATCTTATCCTGTAAATGATTAGGCGTCAAACCTTATAGAAATTCAACGTATAGAAACCGTTACGTATAGCAACAAGGGGTATTTTCCGGGAGAACATTTTTTATATTTTTGAGAAATTAAATTTTCAGTGTAAAGTAGATATAGTTTTCATAAAATCCTTTTATTTAAATGGTAAAACGGAATTTTATGAAATCATATTAGCATTATACTGGAGAACTTTTTTATACTTTTAAGATTTTTTTTCTAAAAATAAAACTGTAGATAGCATTTTTATAAAATATCTTTTTTAATAGTATCACGCAATTTTATGTATAACCATATAATCATTCATTTATGTTGTCAGTACATAATAAAATCCATGGGGGACCTTAAACACAATAGAGAGAGCAGTACAAATGTACGTATTAAACTATTTTTCTCCTTTAATGTCTAGGGTATGTTAAAAAAATAGAAATTATGATAATGATAATGATAAGCTACAATGTTTTACAAAAACGTTTAATTTCTCAAAAATATAAAAAATGTTCTCCCAGAAAATACGCCATGTTGCTATACGTAGCAGTTTCTATACGTTGGATTTCTATAAGGTTTGACGCCAATGATTAAACTTACATTAGAAACGTTAGACCCGTGTTATTAATTTCCAATCATTTTTAGCACGTACGAATAATTATTTTATTTTTGAAAACTGACTTTAAATGTTGATAGATTGAGATTAAACCCAATATGTGGACAATTGTGTCATTTACCAATGTACACACACTATCTGTATATACATACATTGCTGTCTGTCTACTGTTTGTCTGTTTGTATTCAATAAACGTCAAAAAGGCTGCTGAATCGATAGGGTCCAAATTTTGTGTGGGACCTCACATGATTTTTGTAAAATTTTAAAATCCACGAAAAATTATTTATTAAAATTGTATTTAAGGATCCTTTGGATATAGAATACAAAATCTTCTAAAATAGACTAAATTCATTAATGTTTTGTTTCATGTTAAAAATTGAAGTATTTCTTTAAAAGTTGTAAAACTTAACCCCTGAATTGGTGTTATGTGCAACAAGTGGCCATTAGATGGTAGTCAAAAAACCTTTCATGAAACTGTAGCTTGGCGTGCCGGGATATTGTAGGCCTGCTTAGCCTTCCAGGTATAGCATATGAGCAGTTTGGTTAGTCTGTGATTCATCTATTTTTCAAGAGCTTTTAAAAACTGTAAACTTGCCATGGAGAAAATATCATCATTCAAAAACTGTCCATGTCAGAATAAAGTAATTGATATCATTTCCAATAATGACTCCTTTTCTTTAAGAGATATTGAAAAGACCAAAAATTGTTAGAAAAACAATGTTTCTCTCAGATAGAGTTAGGTTTTAAGGTTACCCAACATCTCTCCTATTTCATCCCCTGAACAGAAGAAAAATTCAACACATGTTATATATTGTCAGAAAAAAAGGTTTTAATCAATTTTGTCGAGAGCTTGACACTTACAAAGTTAAACTGATGAAATTGAGTTCTTATTCTAAACGCCCTTATTACTTCCCCTTAATTCTTCTTTGAGCCAGGTTTCTGTATCAATGTCTAAGCTGTGAATTTTCCCTAAACATATTTCTATATTCTCCTCAGCATGGTTCTCTACGTACACAAGGATGTAATGAAAGGAAAGTTATTTCAGAAGTGTACACATCTTTTGTTCTGCAGTGTACTGTCTCTGGAAGGTAATGTAAACACAAGACGGATGTCAAAGCCTGACATGGGATCAATCTTTCACATAAAAAAATCAATGAAATATTCTGGTCATAGGAAACTATTGTGAATTATCAAAATTATCAAAATTTAATGCTTTTAACCTCCTCGGATACTAAACGAACACTGATGCATCTATTCTTTTTTACAAATTCCGCCCAAAGAGAACTGGTTTCAATGTGTACGCAGAGTATAAACGACCGCAATTAACTTTCCTTGCATTAAACCCTTGGTACATAGCTTGTGTACTGCCTGGCAAATTATATGCATTCTCTGAAAGTACTAATTTTAGGCCTGATTCTTGTTCTTCTGGTAGCATGGATTCTACAAAACCTTCGCATCTTCAATCTCCTTCTATTCTTACTTTTACTAATTTGGCAGGAATGAACACTTTCTCCCCTGACCAAAGTTTCCTCTTTACTACTTCCAGTATGTGATTAACAGTATGTAAGATGCTTTGTAGGGATTTTCTCTGCTTTCCAGCATGAAGGAATTATCTTAACATACTTCTTTCCCACCTTATCAATCCTCTTTCCTGTATTTAGAAAGGGGAATGGGGATCCTGTCACACCATATAACCTGGTTAATCTTTCTTGACTTTCTCTCCGGTTATTGATTTTGCTTCTTGTTTCACACAGGAAAAGCTTACTCCATATTGTATTTTAACGTCTAATCCCAAATTCACTGCATGATTTAATCCTTCTACAACTATGGGGCATAAACTGCAAGCATGCTCTCTTCAGCTCCATGTGGTACAGTCCCAGGATCATTGCATTCTTGAACTCTCCCAAACTCCTCTTGGCTTGAGCATATGCTTGTATCCATTACCTTAACTTGTCAGTTTAATATTTCCTGGGATCTTCATTTCTTCCCTGTTTCCTGGCTATGTATTCCTGTTTCCGGCCTTCCTCTTCTTTTTCTTGTGAGAATTTCTTCAACATCTCCGTAAAAAAACTCTTCTGTCTTATATAAATGCTAATCCTGCTCCTGTAAGCTGTAACAGCACTATCACTTGTCTATCCGACCCCTAGATCCATGACAATAGCATCCTTTTCACTGCTTTGTTTGGGTTTGTTTCCCATTTATGGTTAGACAGATGGTTTTCGAATTTTTCACACCATTCAAACACGTACTTCTTTTGGGTCTCCACCATATTTTGGAGCCTTTTCTACAAAAGCCAGTATTTTTCTATCAAGATTAGCCTCAAATGCCTAGCTTTTCGTAAGGTATCTACGTTTTCTGTCCCATTTTTAACCTGTGCATCTAGGTATTCCTTTGATTTCTGTTATGCATCCATTACCTTGGCTCTCTCCAACATTGCAGTCACCCTTGTTATGGGATCCTGGCTATTTGGTGTTGCATTATTTTCCCACATATGCATGAATGCATCATTTTCTTTCTTGGTTTTAACTTCTTGCATCCTTTCTTATACTTTCCTTTAAGTTTGGCCCTGTATCTGGTCCATCTTCATTAGGTAACCTAGGATATAATTCAACCCTGCCCGGTGTTACTGTTGCTGATTCTTCTGATACAATATCTCCTCGTCCTGTTTCTTTTATTACTCTGTTAAACCAGGTACTGACTTGTTTTTTCTTCCTTGGAGACTATAGTTCCTTCTTCTTGCCGCTGCTACCACTTTTGTAGTAAATGCTCTACTCCAATAAATAGTTTTAGATCTTACCAATCCAGGTATAACCTTCCGTATTCTCAGGTATCTGTTTTAAAAGATACAACTCAATCTCGAACTCCAGGTTCCTCAATAATATCTTAGTCAATATTAATCCAGATATGACTCTATCTGTATTCTCAGGTATCTGTCTAACAAGAAACAATTCAATCTCAAACCCAAGGTTCCTCAACTCGTTTGGCTAAACGAGGAACTATAATTAATCTCACACTGTAATTAAAGCAGAGTATTAATCCAACTAAGTGTTGTTTTGAGTTCTATGATACAGTTAGATTAATGAACGTAATAAAAGTGAATATTAATACACGGTAAAAACGTAGACCTAAAGGTCTTCTCAGAAATTAGTAAACTTAATAATGTACAGACAATCTTTACATGCAGTGTATAGATACAAATATTTGGTTTATTACGACTATTTCTATGACAAAACAGCCCGAATCCTAGGCCTTAATTGATAAAAGCAGCCCAAATCCTAGGCCTAGGCGAATCAAATTGATGTGAGCCTATGAAAATTTTGGGCCAGATGAAAATTTAAAAAAAACATTAAAAAAAAAAACAAATTCAGGTGAAAATTACGGAACATCTTGCTCTAGCATTTTGTGACCCTGCCCTTGGATATAAAAACACTAACAATACTTCAATAATTTAGGCCCAAATTAATACTTTTAGGCTCACACATTTTTTGGGGCCTAAAAGTTAATCTTAGTCAATATATATTTCAACTTAAATAATATTTTAGTTTTCTCGTACATATCTCTTTTTTAAAGGAAACCGTTGAACCGAAACAAATATAAAGTTAAAATTAAGTTTAGCAACTGGTGAACTTTTATATTAAAACCACAAAATTGATATTTAAACTTTTTGAAAGAAGAAAAGTGGAGACAATGTTTTGTTTGTAAAACAAACTTTTCTATTCAAACTCTTCTAAAAATGAAGTCCATTTTACTGTGATCATCCTATTGCCTTATCTTCCGGATAATCATTAGTATTATTGCAGAGGCTTATCTGTAGGGCTGGGCAAAGTTCTGTTACCGGAATGATGTTTTTTTGTTAAATTAACGAAAGAGTCCGTTTACGAACAGCAAAAACTGTTAACTTCTTGAAATTTAACGAAAACGGAACGGATTTTTTTGAAAACGGCATATTTCGAATTTTTCTGCTTAAAATTGCATCCAACTTTAAAAAAAAATTGAAGTTTGACCAGACAGGAAAGAATCTGGATTCTTCCAGAATAGGATAAATATAGTTAATTTGGGTTTCTAGATACTACTCAGTCCGCAGAATAGGATAAATTTTGGGTTTCTAGATACTACTCAGTCCGCAGAATAGGATAAATATAGTTAATTTGGGTTTCTAGATACTACTCAGTCTGCAGAATAGGATAAATGTAGTTAATTTGGTTTTCTAGATACTACTCAGTCCGCAGAAAAGGATAAATATAGTTCAACTGCTAGTGCCGTTAACGATTTGACAAAGCGTTAGCGCCATTAATACTGGAAAAGACCATTGACGACTGAACCATTAACGACTTTATGTCAGTTAACGTTTTTTTCAGTGCTTTGCGCCGTTAATACTGAAAGAGACCATTACCGTCATTAATAAAATTGAGATCGTTAACTTACTGTAATTTAAAAAACGGTATACCGTTACCAAAACGAACGGTCCGTTCTTACCTTTAAAAGTAACTGCTACCTGAAATATTTTTTTTTAAGTTTTGGAACGGGTAGAAAAAGTTGGAACGTGCCCAGCCCTACTCATCTGGTGTTGGTGGGCCTTAGTTTCCATAAACCTAGAAACACCAAAATTGTTACCCCGATAAGTTTGCTTTTATTACAATATGCTAATTTTTTCTCTAATCAAAGATATTAGCCAGAGCAATTTTTTTCAGCAAAGAACGAAAATAGGTTTTTATTTTCTGTTTTAAAAGGTCTAAAAACTTTGAACGTTTAAAAAAGGGCCTAAAACACTTTAGCTTCAGTAGAAGTAAAAATGTCCATTAACTGTTAGCGCCGATTTAAGGATTCATAACTCTAATTGGATAATGAGATAGATAGAAAGATAGATGTTACCGCCATACTATTTCTATTGGTTCAGAATAGACAACAAACACATGACTGAACCCTGATTGGATCAGGCGCTAATGGACTTGGCATACAGGAGTGAAAATGATGCCCATCAGATCAGATCAGAGAACTAATTTGCAATCATATTGAGAAATTTTCTTCTGAAGGAAAAATTTCTTCTCATGCACAGCAAGAGAGCAATACATAACCCTACTATTTTATAGGTTCAATCAAGCATTTATCCTCAAGTTTAAATGTCCCCTATTAGTTCTATATTTCTATATCTGTTAAAGGGAGTGTTCGCGAAAAATGAATGGGGGTATAGGCTTAAAGCGATAAAAATGCGCTTTTGATCGCTACTTATATCTGTTGCGTCTATAAGGAGAAATTTGTTAAAGACGTCTCATAACGAATAACTTAGCGCCCATACAAATTCAGAAAATTGCAACATACAACTTAGACCGTAAAAAATCAATTTAATTTCAAACAAATCATTCAGATATTACAACCTATAGTCATCGATTATCTTTCGCCACATTTGTATATAGTTTATATTTTATAATATTTTATTTTTTTTAGAAAACGTTTTCACGGATTTTGAAAAATGTGAGTAGTGCGCGGCATTCTTAGATAGTTGCGCAAGCGACAAGAGAAATAATCAAATTCAAAACAAATTAATTAAAAAATATTATAAAATGTAAACTTTTTTTTATCGCATTAAGCCTATACCCCTTTTCATTTTTCACGAACACTCCCTTTAACAATTTATTCCTGCTGGGATACCAACCATAGTACTAATTTAAAACTTAAAATTTGCTGGATTATAAATAATCTAGCTTCGTCTGGAAACTAAAATTGCTCTATAAAAGTCAGCATAACCAACATAGAATTTCTAAGCTTAAAGTAAGCATAATCAACATAGAATTTTTAAGCTTAAAGTAAGCATAATCAACATATAATTTCTAAGCTTAAAGTAAGCATAATCAACATGGAATTTCTAAGCTTAAAGTAAGCATAATCAACATGGAATTTCTAAGCTTAAAGTAAGCATAATCAACATAATCAACATGGAATTTCAAAGCTTAAAGTAAGCATAATCAACATAGAATTTCTAAACTTAAAATAAGCATAATCAACATAGAATTTCTAAGCTTAAAGTAAGCATAATCAACATGGAATTTCTAAGCTTAAAGTAAGCATAATCAACATGGAATTTCTAAGCTAAAAGTAAGCATAATCAACATAGAATTTCTAAACTTAGCTAATATTACTTCTGTGATTCTATAGAGAAATTTGAGACAAATCGGTCAAGGTTTTCATGAGATATGATGAAACATGCGAACAAACAGCTAGACAGACAAACAGATATTTCTAACATAACACTACACAATTTATTATTACACCAAGAAGAAGGACCGACTGTCGTCAAAACTGATTTATTATTCTTCTTAACAAATGTAAATGGTTCAATTATGGTAATACATTACAAACTATTTGGTCGGTAAAAAAATAAAGATAAATTATTTCTTTTTTGAGATTTAAAATTTTTTTTCTCATTTTAGACTGAAATCATGCATGTTTTTAAACACTTTAGGAGAGCTGGGGCGTTTACAAGAATTTTTCAGGGAAGTTTACCCCCTTTGAAACCATAGGGGAGGGGGGCTACGCCCAAAAAGCCCACCCATCTGTACCCTGAAAAGTGGGATGTTTATGTACACCCTGTACCCTGAAAAGTGGGATGTTTATGTACACCCTGTATCAAATAAAGCATTAAATGATACCGTTATATTAAGGACATTACACTTTAAAAATATTTAGGTCTATTCCCTTTTAGCTTAAACCAGTTGGTTGAATCTTTATGAATTTCAAAATTTCTAAACTGAATGACATTGATTGATTTTTAAACTTTTAAATGTGTCAAAGATTAAGTTCCAATTAAGTTTAAAGTTGTAAACAACAAAAATCTTCAAAAATGAATGGAAGCTGAATATTTATTAATTCTAAAATGAAAACTAAAACAAAATAGAAAGGAAAAATCAAAACCATTTTTTTAATAACGACGGTAATTTCTTTCTTATATTTTATGTCACTGAAAAATATCTCTTTTTCCATTCATGGTTTTTTTCCCGCGAATTAGAAGATAATTAATTGTTCTTTTCCAAAATCACTTTCAAATTTTTACCTTTTACAGAGAAATGGAAACCTTTCTTTTTAACTTCTAAGTGCAATTTAACTCTAACTAGGAAAAGATTAAGTAAAGAATTTTACATTTTGTCAATATTTTTATTATTTTTTCCATTTTTTTTTTAAATTGTGACAAACTATGAATTTAATTTTTAATCCTAAAAACGATCCAGAATATGATCAAACTACTACTTCCAAATGAAGATGTATTATTCATTTGCTTAGAAGATGCAGAAACTTCATTTTAAAAAGGTTTAAAAACTACAGGGACGATTTGTAATCAAAATCTGTATAGTTTTCTTTTTTCAGATTTGATTTTTTTAAATTGTCTTACAGATTTCTTTGTAATCAAACAAAGAAAATTAAGCCATTAAAAAGTATATTCTAAAGAAATAAAACCAAGTAAGAAAAAGCTAACAAGGTAACTAATCATAAATAAGATTTAGTAAAACTAGTGTAAGAAGATTTCTTTAGAATCATACTCTTTACTAACGAAGCATGAAGCATATCACGTGTATCACGTTTTCTAGAGGCTCTAGAAACTATACAACTGGACATTCAGTAAACTTATAAGCAATGTTTTAATAACAAGATACAGTACACTCTTATAACAAGATACCGTACACGATAACAAGATACCGTACACGATAACAAGATACCTTGCACGATAACAAGATACCGTACACGATAACAAGATACCGTACACGATAACAAGATACCGTACACTCTTATAACAAGATACCGTACACTCTTATGACAAGAAATTATTATTATCAGCGTTCCAAACACTGTGTAAATTTAAACTCACACTGATTTAACAGTTCGGTCCTTTCCTGCAGCAATACATGACTTTTGATTAATATTTGACCAATTAAACTAAACAAAAAATTCTTTTTTCTTTTTTAATTCTATTAATATTGAAGCACCGAAAGTTTTTAAAAAGTACAAACTTTCATTCGAATTTGGAAACAAAATGATAGGTCGAGTTGAGTTTGACACCATCAGGTTCAAAGATATAGGAATGAGAAATTTTTAGTCTGTGGCAAAGACTAAGGTTCCTTTGTTAGATATATATTCTTATAAAAAGCGTTTGGTAAAGTTTCTTATTACACAGAAAATGTTCTAGTTTGTGTCTCTTTATCTGCTGTGCGGCATGTCTGGTTCACACTGGTACACTGTTAGTTCTAAGCATTGTGTGAGCAAGAATTCATGAGAAATCCCCCATTCTATTTTTAATCAAGAAAAACAACGATGTCTTCCTCATTATTAATCAGATAAGAATTGTTAATGGTTGTTAACAGTTTTCAAAAATTAGTTAATTAAGGCGAAAAGACCCCTACAATGCAATATATTACTTTATACAAATTTCATAGACAAGATGGAATTCAAAGTTTATTTTGTGTGAAGTTTTCTGTAGATTCCATTATTGCATTTGTTAATCAAAGTTTAATTTGTCCAACTCGGTAATTTGATCAAAACTCGTCCTAAACTTAAAAGCACCGCTCTTTGTAAGTTTTTGCCGTAGAAGAAATTATTATCATCCTAGAACCATTGGAGATCCTTTTTCATTGGAGACCCCCTAGAGTGCCCCTGAAAAAATTCCCAGATGTGCGACACATTTTTTAGAAGCATTTTGGTAAGACTAGCTAAAATACAAAATTTTAGTACTTTAATATTTTTCCTAAATGGCACAGACATGTTACTGTTTTTCGCGCCTTTTTTGGCCTTTTTAACCTTTTTAAACCTTATTAACCCTATCTCCGCTGGGGTACTTGAAAACCAGGATACGCTGGGGGGGGTAACCTTTTTTAACCTTATTAAACCTTTTTTAACCTTTTTTAACCTTTTTTAACCTTTTTAACCTTATTAAACCTTTTTTAACCTTATTAAACCTTTTTTAACCTTATTAAACCTTTTTTAACCTTATTAAACCTTTTTTAACCTTTTTTAACCTTTTCTAACCAATCTGTCAATTTTCAAGGTATTTTACAGTTTGATACCATTTTGGAAATCCTTTAATTTGGTTAAATCGGTATTTGACAATTTTTTCGATTTTTTTGTTTTTAATTGTCAAATATTAAGATAAAGGTGAAAAATCGCGTCTTTTTCACACCTTTTGTCAGCTCCATCTGGGAGTGGTTAACCTAAACTTTTTTTCTAATTAAACACCATTCTATTTTTTAATATTTTAATAGTTCATAAATGGCCTAAAAATATTTTATTGACAAGTTTAGAGGAAAATGTGTCAGGTGTTGGCCAAAAAAAATGCAATTAAAAAAACCGCTTCTGGTGCAATTTTCTCCTCAACTCCTCTTACTTGGCCAAATGATGCAACTTATATAAAAATTGTTTTTACATCCATTTCTTAAGACAGGAACATCAGATGAAACTGTACGTCGCGATCAACTCCTAAAATTTGTAGGCTTCAGCCTATATCCCCTTTCATTTTACTTTAACAGTCATTTTAAAATATGTCCATCATCAATATGTCATCTATCCTAATCAGATAACGATTCATGAGAAGTGGTTTCACCTATTTAAAGATTGGAATTTTTAGAATAATTAGAAAGAGGTCTATTTATAAGGTTCCAAAGACTGTATCAAAAGCTAAATATTTTAAACTCAACCGATCATAAGAATTCATTCTTTAGATTTTTAACTTCTAAATTTTTCAATCATAACAATACTCTTATTAAATAGCTTTTGAGAATAAAGAAATTGTGAAATTGTTTTAATTTCTAAAATGTAAGTGGATGATTTTGCTTTTCTGACTTGTGGTGTAGCAGAAATAGACTAAAATTTTGCCCTAAAGCAGACATTGTAAAATATAAAACTAAATGTATTGTTTTTAATAATCAATAATCATATAATTAATCCTGTTAAATAGAACTCCTTTGCCTTTTGTAAACGAGATAACCCAACGAGATAACTGAAGAACATGAATTTTAATATTATTTCAATTTAGTTTGTGAAATTGATATGTCAAACTTTAGCAAAATCGAAATCAACCATAATTTGAAATATAAAGATATCCCAGTTAGATTAATCTTGGAGGATATTTCAAAACAATGAAATTGTAGATTTTAAAAACTTGATATGAATTCCAATTCATTTCATTTGTATTTATATCAATTATTGTTTTGGTATTCATAACCATTATTTATCTGCACCATAACCTTTGTGTACGAAAATAAATGAATTAATAAATAAATTCCAAAAAATGGCCCATTTTTAACTGAATTGACAAAACCATTTACTTCAGTCACCGTCAACTAAGCTTCTGGTGCGTTCTGCATTAATTTACAGTACACTGATCGAAGATATAGTAGCGTTTAGTGGAGAGTGTTGTAAGTTCTGTTTTGAATAAGCAATCTGCAATATCCCTGATCTAAAGAAATGTAAGTCGCATAAAAGAAAACTTTGGACGACACAATTGATAACTCGCCTCAAACTCTAACTTTTACTCCGTATTTTTTGGAAGTTTGAATGTGTAAACCTTTGATCTTATATTTCTATAGGTTAGAGGATTAAAATGTGTATACCATTGTGCATGGACGAACTGTTTAGAACCGGCAAACCCGTGAAAAAAGTAACTAAAGTCTGGAATGTTTAGTTTTAAAGATAACGTTTAGTTTCCAGGCAAAACTGGGTTCCCAAGCTAGTGTTAAATAGACTGTGCGCTTAATTTCAAATAACCCTGTCTGAAAAGTGAAACTTTCTGAAAAGTGAACCTGTCTGAAAAGTGACCCTGCCTGAAAATTGACTCTGCCTGAAAAGTGAACCTGCCTGAAAAGTGACCCTGCCTGAAAAGTGACCCGGCCTGAAAAGTGACCCTGTCTGAAAAGTGACCCTGTGCGAAAAGTGACCCTGTCTGAAAAGTGACCCTGTCCGAAAAGTGACCCTGGCTGAAAAGTGACCCTGTCCGAAAAGTGACCCTGTCCGAAAAGTGACCCTGTCCGAAAAGTGACCCTGTCTGAAAAGTGACCCGGCCTGAAAAGTGACCCTGTCTGAAAAGTGACCCTGTCCGAAAAGTGACTCTGCCTGAAAAGTGAACCTGCCTGAAAAGTGACCCTGCCTGAAAAGTGACCCGGCCTGAAAAGTGACCCTGTCTGAAAAGTGACCCTGTCCGAAAAGTGACCCTGTCCGAAAAGTGACCCTGTCCGAAAAGTGACCCTGTCTGAAAAGATGGCAATGCCCGATTTACAACGGTCCATTTAAAAGCTTTTTCTGACCAAGTTTATAATTTTGAAAATATGCTATTTCAATTGTGGGTTTACGCATTTCTACTACAGGAAAACATTTACGAATTACAAGAATTTAATACTTTTAAGCCTAGAGGAAACGACAATATCTTCCACATTATAGATCAGAGGCTTCCAGGGTACCGTTTTGAATTGGGCATACAGTCTCTATCTATATAATACAACAAAACATGTGTAGAAATGATCCCTATAGCGGGCCAAACGGCTGAACCGAATGGGCTGAACTTATTTGAAAGACCCTTTGGTTATCCTGGGGGTAACATAGGCTAAACAAATTCTAGATTTGTATTTTTCAAAAATCTAACTATTTTTTTTTTAAATCTTATTTATTTTAATTACACGGGCAACGCCAGGCCCGTCAGCTGGTAAACTATAAGATTATGTAATCTTAGCAGAATTTAGAGTTTAAATGTCAAGTTTTTGAAATAAAAAATATTAAAAGATGATGAATAAATTCCATATAAGAATGCCGATTAAAAATGAAAATCATACTTTTGAAATCCCAAAACTAAAAGTTTTACATTAGCTGTAGAAAAATGTAGATTAAAGGCGATTCAAAGTTTTTATGTCTGATCTAATCAGCGACATGGAAAATTCTGTAAAGAAAGTGAAGAATTGGTAATTAGAACCCGACTAAAACTTCTTCACTTTCAAAATTTTAGAATTGAGAACAAATTTGTTGAAAAGAAATATGATTTATAATGCATCTAAATTCTAAACTATTTCAAGGATTCGATTATAATAGATATATAAATATATATGTATTGTGCTGTTATTTTTCAAAAATTATAATTTTTTCTCAAACTTTTGTCCAACGTACTTTTTGAACGTTTTTTTAAACCTCACATCACAGCACCAACGGAATAAGGTTGTTTTGATGGGGTAGTACTGCACCCCTATATACCTTAGTACCTACCCCCCTTATACCTTAGTACCTATCCCCCTTATACCTTAGTACCTACCCCCCTTATACACTGATTTAACAGTTCGGTCCTTTCCTGCAGCAATACATG
>NW_019396287.1:128204-171754 GCF_000591075.1 Eurytemora carolleeae | reverse complement strand
CCCCTTATACCTTAGTACCTACCCCCTTATACCTTAGTACCTACTCCCCTTATACCTTAGCACCTACCCCCTTATACCTTAGTATTTACCCCCTTATGCCTTAGTACCTACCCCCCTTAAACCTTAGTACCTACACCCCATAAGCTGACCACGCTGAGTTTTAACAATTTGATCTTATTTTTCTTCAACATATTAAAAAATTTTACTTTGAACAATGTCAAGTGCATTCTATAAAACTTCAAAGAATTCTTTTTTTAGCATTTATTATTATCAAAATATTTATTGTCTGTAGAAAACATAATGAAAAATTGGTTGAAAGATGTAAGAAAGAGTGGTAATCATGGGTTGGAGATATTGTTTTTGATTGATAATAAAAGTTTGTTCATTCATTGTTTTCGATTTACTCACAGTTGTACAATCCTATTATATTTTTACTTCTTGTATTTTTAATCTTTAAAAGTTTTAGACATTTTTTTTATAAAAACTTAAGTGATAGGAAGGTTATTTGTTCGCAGAAATCTAATAAATTGTATTATATTAACATTTAAATTATAAACAATATTTATATATTTTCTTTATTTTCCCCCTAGTTTCTTTATACTTTTCCTTTATTTTCCCCCTAGTTTCTTTATACTTTTCCTTTAGATTAAATAAGAAACCCTCTTAAAATATTTATTTTATTACAGAAGTCAGGCAAAATAGGAGAAAATAATAATATAAAAGAATCGTTTTTTATGCCAAAAAAGCTTTTAAATTTTAAAATTTGTTATTCAAAATTTTTATCTTTTATACCAGAAATGTTTACATTGCGTTGCAAAAACAAAAATTTATGATTCATCTTTTTGCAAAAGCTTCAATATTGTGCAGAAATAAGATATCTGGTCAATTTCATGGATTTTAAGCAAACCAAAATTGCTTACAGAAAATGCATATTCATCCTCTCCTAATTGATAATTCTAGTTTTTATATTAAAAAATGCATAATTAGATCGTTTATGGATAAAAAAACTGGTCGTAATAATTTCATTTTTCGTAACCTGGAAATTGAAATACCCACATCTACGATTCAAAACAGAAAACTAAATAAGCACCATTGTTCAAATCATTAATAAAGAATATTTCTTCTTTTTAAGTATTAAGAATTCTAATGTATGGAAAAAAGTTGATTTAAGAAAAGGTGATCACAGAGCTGATCAAAGTGTGGAAAATACATCGTTTTCTAACTCAAAAAATGTTTATTTCTCCAAATATAAAAATATTTATTTCTCAATATATAGAAATGTTTATTTCTCCATATATAGAAATGTTTACTTCTCCATATATAAAAATGTGTATTTCTCCATATACGGAAATATTTATTTCTCCATGTATAGAAATGTTTACTTCTCCATATATAGAAATGTTTAATTATCCATATATAGAAATTTTTATTTCTCCATATAAAGGAATGTTTATTTCTCCATATATAGAAATGTTTATTTCTCCATATATAGAAATGTTTATTTCTCCATATATAAAAATGTTTTTTCTCCATATATAGAAATGTTTGTTTCTCCATATATAGAAATGTTTATTTCTCCATATATAAAAATGTTTATTTCTCCATATAAAGAAATGTTTTTTCTCCATATATAGAAAGAAATGCAGAATTTCCCGGAGAAACCACAACAAAAATAAACAATATAAATTCTCAAAAACCTCCATATCTGAGGGTTTCGGGTGTAAATCGGGCATTGCCATCTTTGCATAGAGGGTCACTTGAAATTACGCTTACAGTCCCTTTAAGATGAAAAAACTTATCAAATATTTGGTGAACCACTGAGAACAATTTTGAAACTTAGTCTTAGTTCTTGCAGTTTGGGTTTCCAAAGATTAGTTTGAGAAATGTTTGGAATTCTTGATATCTCTCTCGGATCCATTACAATAACTTTGCTCTTAGAATACAGGTGACGAGGGATGGGTGTTACAAAACGGAGAAGCCATTACCGAAGAAGATATAATTATTTTTGATTACGTATAATATATAAAAGTGTGTCCTGACTTTTGAAGATTTTTTTGAATACATGTTAAAATGTTAAAAGTTTTAAAACTTTATTTCTTCCTGAGAAACCAAAGTCAGGTATTCTATAAAGTATAATTTTATAAGGCCACTGGAAACGGGATTGACGCTGTACTGAGCTGAGCTGAGATTTTAAAAGCTTAAACGCGAGTAAAACTTAGTTTTAATAAATACCGACTCAGTTAGTTTATCTCTTTTTAGACTTGGTCCTTATTAAAGCTGGAGATTGTTGATTACGTAAATAAACTGTTATATTTTTACATTTAAAACATCGGGAACTATCTGCAGTGTCAAAATTGGCTAGATTTATGATGTAAACAAACTATGAGAACGCCAAAGAGTTGAGTCTCCACAAACACCTGAGTTTCCAAAGGTCGGGCTCAACTTTTAAAATCTCAGCTCTGATTGGCAACCAACAGGACTAGCAGAGGGACAGAACGCATACTATGAGGAGCACAAGAGACTAATCGACGCACGATCCTAACCGGTACAAGGATACTAGGATACTAGGTCTACTGTTTACTCCCACCAGCCCTTCTAGTGTACCAAGTATAAAGTTGATCCAGCTGGTCCACAGTACAAGGATACTGGTCTAGTGTTTACTCCCACCAGCCCCACTGCGATTTAATGGTCTCACGCTCTCAAGCAAAAATCGTTGAGAATTTTGCCAATTACTTCTAAAAAACCAAATCTAACAAGAAGTGCTTTACAGTGCTAAAATGTACATGTAAAGGGCTACAGAAAAGCATAAGTGAGTTAGAGCGGAAAAATCTAAGCTTAGGGCGTTGTGACACTTCAAAGTCAGCCCAGTCTTAAAAATTGATGAGACTGTTTATAAGGAGGCTGAATCTATGTGGCCCTTCTAGTGTACCAAGTATAAAGTTGATCCAGCTGGTCCACAGTACAAGGATACTAGTCTAGTGTTTACTCTTACCAGCCCTTCTAGTGTACCAAGTATAAAGTTGATCCAGCTGGTCCACAGGACTAGTGGAGCCTAGTATATTTTTTAGTAAGCTCTATACAGAAGATAAAGCTGACTCTCGAAAATAAGTTAAACTTAAAACTTTTTATCAAATCATGATTTAAGACTTTTGAAAAATCTGCGAAAACTTTTGGTGATAGGAGTAAGAAAAAAAAGTGGGCTTAAAAATCAACTGTTACCTAAATTATTACCCCCCTACAAGAACAGTATTTCAAATGAGGAAAATCCAAAATTATGTTTTCTGAGAAAGGGAATGGATATAGTTTGATTTAGGTTGAAATATCTTACTGTGAACATGGATGAAAAGTTTTCAAATATTGCCTCTATTCAGAACAACACGTTCACAAAATCATGACTCTTGGAATAGAAAACTTTAAAGTATAATCATAAAACGGTGGGGAAAAAAACACTAAATTTAACTTACTTCATCTTACTTACTTGAGAACTCTTTCGTTGCGCCAAGGAAATATTTAATATAAATTCTTAATTTTCTTAATTAACATCATCTTAATTAAGAGCAAACTTGAGAGCTCTTGCGTAATATTTAAGATAAATTCTTAATTTTCTTAATTTTCTTAATTTTCTTAATTTTCTTAATTTAGAAGGTATGTGTTGTGTATCTCTGGATCAAGTATTGATCTCCATCAGATTAATTTAATTCCTCTTAGATATCCTGTGGTAGGCATACCCTGCAGGGACGGCTTTAATCAAAGAAAAAAGCATTTATCCTCAAATTTTCCCACATTGGATATCGAGATCAAGTATTTATGTAGATAAATGAATAAAAACGAATTTTTAAAAATAAAATTTGATGTTTAAAAAAATAATTTTGATTTTTGAAAAAAAATTCCTAATTTTTGAGAAAATAAAGAAATTTCGAGTTTTTTAGCCTATGTTACCTCCTGGGTACTCAAGAGTCCCCTAAAAAAATGTCAGCCTATTCGGTCCTGCCGTTTGGCCAGCCATAGCTAGAATATATATATGAGAGAAGATGATACTCCACACAACCTTTGATCTATCTATCTTTGTTGTCCCGAGCTGAAATAATATTATATCTTCAGTAAACTTAAATTTTCTTTTCATAAAAGAAACTTTGAAAATTATGCAAAAAATACATGAATTATCCGCAAGAGGAGAATATTTTAAGCAAAAAGGCATACTTTATGTATTATTTGCATCTAAATATGCAAAATGAATAAATGATAAATAAAGTATCTTTTGTTTTGGGAAATTCCAATTTCTACAAACAAAAACTTTAAAGATATTTTAGTTGCAATTTCAACATTCAGAAGACATTTTTATGCAGAGTTACTGGTTTGGCTATAGCAATCTAAATTACTTGTATGGTTTTGTAACAAAATAGAGAGGGCGTCAATTCTTCAATGAATTCAATTTTGTAAAAAAATTTATTTGAAAATATTAATTGAAATAAACTTTTTTGAAATAGTTTCACATTATATCCCTCGCTTGGGATAAATGATTTTCATAATTTAGTTTTGTTTGTTAATTTTTTAGTGTCTCTTATCTAGTATTTTTATTATTATAAAGATTTATTCACACACAAAGAATAAATACATATATAAATGGTGTAGTTTAAATTTGTTTTAACAAATTTTTGAAAAAACAGGTTTCCAAAAGAAAAAAGAAAAATATGCAAAATTATGCACAAATAGACAACATTGATCATTACTCATTACATAACATATTTATCATTTCAGTTATTACGTAATCATCGAATCCTTCAACATATAAATTATTCATTCTTGTATTTAAAGGTTCTTGTAAAACCGGAACTTTCCATTCATGTTCCAATGGGACATCAAAATATTTCATTTGTTTCTTAACTAACATTTTACTAAGATCCGAAGGATTCACAGAACAATCATTTGCAATAGAAAATAAATTTCTGCCAAGAACAGTGTTAAGGTAATTTTTACATAAATTAGAAAGAAATCTAATGCATTAGGTACATTAAAAATGCATTAGGTACATTAAAAAGAATTCTAATAGCAGTGTTCCATGCTTTATACAATTTTAAAACACATTGGGAACTCAAGTTCCAAATACTAGATCCATAAAAACTACAACAATAAATATTATACAGTTTCAAAATAACATCAGGACTGTTAAAATAAAATTCTTGGTTAAGGGAATGAATTTTTGAAATGAAAATAGCTCGTTTTTTATTGCAATCTATGGTCATTGAATTATAACTTTGCAGAACATTTCCTAAATGTTTTAAGTCGTTTACAAATGGTAAAGGTAATTCATTCAATAAAATTGGGGTCATTTCATTATAATTAATCCTTTCTTTAGAAAAAAATAAGGCATTTAGTTTTACATTTTTCGATTCGAATATTTGAATTAAATTTCAGTTTAGTAGTATTGTATATAAAAGAAATAACTAAAAGCAAACACTTGTAAATATAATATTCGTCGAGTCGGTTTTTCTTACAATTTATTATTTACAAAGATACAAAAAATAAACGATTGATACTATACTAATAAGATATTATGAATTGAAGCAGTTTCAGAGTGATGGGGAATCTTCAAGGGAACCTCAGTTTAAGGGAGCTGACGATCAACTGATTCTTTTCCCTTCCTTTCGCTCCACCCTGGGCTCTCATTTAACCCTAGTTCCCCGGGCGTTGGCCGGCTAGCCCCCCCCAGCCCCCGTGTTTCTGGAATAACGGAACTTTCAGCTTGGCTTGGGTTATTTATAGAAATCGCATGCAAACTCAAATAAATCCGTTAGAATTCAAGATAGTATTCAAAAGTCCAACCGAACGGTATAAAGGGGGTTATGCCCCTAGCCAGCTATAATCTGAGCGATCTAAAAAGATCCTTGAATCGCTGATCGTAAAAGATCAACAAAATCACCCATTGTTACAGTAGCTTTAACAAAATTTCCACAAATTTTCACCATTTACTGAAGACCTGTTCTCTAGGAGAAAGCAGAATAATATCATCTGCATATACCCAAATGCCCATATAGACACCCTGGATTTGGCATCCAATCGTTGAACAGCGTAATAACTTGATAAATTTGTCAATGTATATACAGAATAGCACAGGGGAAGAAACTGCTCCTTGTCTGACTCCATTTTGTTAATTGAAGGTGTTTGAGAACGCATTACCCCATCTAACATTACATTTTTGATTTGAGTAAATGAACACTAAACACCTTAATGCTAGAGGTGAAACACCCCTCTCCAAGAACTCTGAGAAGAGCACTTCCCATGACACAAGATCATTGCACAAGCATAAACGTGCACAGTAGTAAAAAAGCAGGAATTTTGCCTGTAGCCAAAAACCATTTAAATAGGGTGGTCACATGATCTATTAACTTGTTAGATGCATTCATTAAGCAATCTGAGCTGAAGTAAAATAATGCATCACTTTTCATTTGTATTGTGCGTCTGTTAGTTTGTTTGTTCCCAATAAACGTCAAAACTGATTAGGGCAACATTTTAAGTAAGAAGTAAAATGAGCCCAAAGGGGCTGCAGGAATGGTTTGATGAAAATAGTTTTCACGAAAAAAATAAATAAATAAAGTATTGAATGTTTTTATTTTCATTAATTCCTAAAAACATCATATTTTTTGTATATTCAGGTATTTTCCTAAATACCCAAGGTACCCCCAAATGTCGGTACTAGGGGAGCAACAAAGTCTGTTTCAAGCCTCAGAAAGATTTAAACTTGTAGTTAGGGTTTTTATCTCGTTTTTGTTTACTTGAGCTAAAAGCTCAAACTCGTTCATTTTTGCTGTTAATTTTCTGAAATAGATTTACGAGCAATTGGGTGTACATATGGAACTGTAGATTTCAACAAGTATATGCATTTGGAACTATGCATAGCTTAAAAATCTAACAACTAATTATATAATTTCATTCATGATTTTATTCAATTCGTAAATTGCATGTGGATAAAACAAATATTTATCTGCAATTTGAATGTTCAAGATCAAACTGTTATTCATGTATTTTTGAATAAAAAAATGTGCCATCCTAAGTTCTGGGCNCTTCCAAATACTTTCCACTAACTATTGGACGAAAAACTGTGATTTAAAAATTCTTGTTCAAATTCAGCTTTTGCCACCGGATTTCGGCCAGTTATGTCATAAGTGTGTGTTAACTCCGACTTTTGAACCAAGTTAGAAACTTAGATTTAAAAATTCGATTTTAGTTTCAGTTTTTTTTTACCAGATTTCACCCAGTTAGTAAGTGGACTTCAAAAAGGGGTTCAATAGTCGGTGTTAGCACTCAGTTATTGCACGACTATTTCAGAGTTTAACTCCACTTTGAAACTCGACTAAAGCTCCACTTCTGGATGGAAAATGTGAATTTAAACTCCACTTTAACTCGAGTCACAGCTGAGATCATTATTTAAAGAAAAGTTGATAGTATATTAATTTATTAGATAGATGATATATTGAAATATTTCATAGCAGTCTGGTTCTATGTGTTTGTCTCATACTTTGATGTGTGATCAACCAGGGGTATAATACTAGAACAGTTAAATAAGTTTTATTCTTTAGTTTTAGAATAGTTTTACAATAATGAAATGAAATTAACAGTGATGCAGGATCCTATTCTAAACTACTAAAGGCACTCAGGAGATTAATTTATTTTCCTTCGTTGGTCCTACACTTTGCTTTATATTTGACAAAAACTGGGTTCTTTCAAAGCTTCAGCTTGAGAATTCAAAACATGTTCTGTAATTTGTTCCATTATATTTAGTTTGTTTTTAAATAAAGAAATAAATGTTTTAAAGGGATTGTTTACAAATTTTAAACACTATTAGAAACATGAGTGGCAAAATATGCAACGTTGTTATACACTAGTATCAAAGTTGGAGTATTGTGTGTATTGGTGTGCATTGGTGTGTATGTTCAAGTAGATTAACAACCCCTTTATAAAGAGACTTCATTTCAAGGCACTCTCCATATAGAGAATTATATTTATATTTTTCTTTCCCAAATTTGATTATTTTCGATTGTAGATTCCGTATGTCAGTTACTTGTGCATTTATCATAGATGAATAAATAAACATAGATAGCTTATGTACGCAAAATCACCAAGAATTGTACAGTCCGCGAACTCATACTTCTAGGGGTCAAAGTGTACTTCAATGATGAGCGGGGTGGTTTGGTGCTTTAATGGATTTCATATTAGAGTGTAAAATAACTCTAGGAATGGAACTATTTGAACAACAATATTTCACTGAGCAATATATCATATTGACGATAACTGAAGAAGGACATGAGAAGGACTCAACATTCCAATATCAGAAAGTAAAGAATACGACATTTGATGAATTTTTTGGATGTATTATTTAGGGTTTATTAATGTTAATGTTAATGTTAACATATACTGACAATCATAACCTTTAATAAGTTAAGTCATAATTTCCTTTAATAAATATGTTTCCAAACAACATCAAATTAGTTTATAAAGTAATTTTTGTTAAGTTTTTTGTCCGGGTTATTAAATAATTTCAAAAATCGATCGATTCTTTAGATCAAGGCTTTAGAATAAGGCCTACTAATGATTTTTAAATAGCGAAACTGCGCTCGTTCTCAGCAATTATACGCCGTAAAACCCTAACACTTTTCTTTATAAAACTGCACTCTCAGTTCAACTACCATACCTGGCTAGCCGCTCCTTTGAAGTTTAATTTTTTTAACTTTGATTCCGGGGATTTTTTATATCATGATAAAATCGTTCAAATCATGGTTCCGAGCTTAAAGGGAAAAAAATAATCGTTTTAAAATCTACTAAAAAGAATCACAAAGATCAATAAAGATGTTAGTGTAACATGTTAAGGACAGCCTTAATTGGTGGAAAATCAAAAATAAATTCTTGTCTTTGACGTTAGATGCAGTAGTCTTTATTGCAATTATTTTATACTGATATTCATGACTTAATTTCAGAGAAAACTGCATCGAATAATTTATAAATATATTAGGTATTCAGTTTGGAGTATAGGGAGGCGTGCAACTTGCAACTTTGCAAATATTCTAGTGTGCAATAATGCAAATATGCAGTTTATACAATTGGTCCCAAGAGAATAAAACATCAAGCACTTTAACTAAAAATGAAAAGAGATAATTTTTAAAGCTTGCATGAATTTTAAATAAAAGTATTTCTTTTGTCAAACTTTTAATAGTGTGCAGACATCAATTATATATAGGCATTTCTCCCCCCTCCCTCACCACTACTCATCATTCTGGGGATTTTAAGTTATTTAAAGTCTTAAATCCGGTCATAACCTTAGCGGTGTATATTTAATCAAAAAAGTTTTTAACTTTTTACTTAATCTAGAAGTTGTAATTTATTCCAAAAACATTGTGCTTGTTAAGAAAATAAATTTAAAACATTTAAAACTGATGAGAATAAGAAATCTGGCTAAATTTTTTTTAATTTTTTTATTTCGATCTGAAACTTGTAGTTTATATCATTGAATTGAAGTTAGTGATTTGATCGTGAAAAACAGACAAATATTTTTGCGAATTTTCATTGGTCTAAACTTTATATCCGTGGCTTCTGATTGGTCGATGTTTTCTAATGACGAAGCTTTCATTGATGGTTACAAGACAGTCTTTCAAGGGATTAACAATACAAAAGTCTGAAACTTAGATTGGGATTTAAAGGAAGATTTGTTATTGGTTGGTTAGGTTATGGGCAAAGAATATATATTAGAGCGGAATTTAGAAAATCCCTCGGTATGAATTTTGTCAGTCCCTTTCAGCCTGAAAGGGAGTTCAAAGCGTACAAATCATGTAAATGTTTACAAATTGTACACAAGAGTACATTAATACAGTATGTTCCCAAGACTATCCATTTCCATTTCGAATTTTTTAAAGCTGTTAAATAAACTTTATAAAATGAATTAGATGAATAAAAAACATCATTTGATGTGAAATGATCATTCCATTCTATAAAATGATGTTCCAGGGCCCAAAAGGTTATATAGCACAGATATGTGAAGTACACCTGCAGTATGGAAACAGTACAACAAAATGGCCGGTTTACACTTTTTTCTAGTTTTCACTCTAATATATATTCTATTCTCTTTGGTTACGGGACAGTCTTTCAGAACTTTCAAGGGATTAAAGATACAAAAGTCTGAAGCTCAGATTAGGATTTAAAGAAATATTGATGTTATATATATTAGTTATATACATATGTACTTTAAACTAAAGTTTAATAACTTTTTGGTTTAAGAAGAATTTCTAAAATTAAACATTGGATCAGATATAAGATCTGTGAATAAAACTGCAAAGTTGAAAGGAACTAAGTCTTTTTCCCTAACTCTGATTCTCTAATCCATATATATCTTGGCAACCCGATGTCGTAGACCTTAAATATTTCAAACTACGATTTTTGTTAGATCAAATAATCAAAAAATTTGAAATATCAAAGTTTTACACCCCATGGTTGCGAAGATAGAAGGATTAGAAAATTCCGTTGAGCTTGGTACCTCATTCCGCGTGAAATGGGACTGAGGTTGGTATGTACAAAGTATTTCAAAAATTAAATTTGTTCATTTTCATTCTTCGTATGTTGCTGTTTAAAGGAATTGAGTCTTTGCCGCAAACTGAAATGTTCTAATCCCTATATCTCTGTAACCTAATGGTGTAAACCTTTGATATTTTAAACTAAGATTATTTTATCCAACAAAATTCATAATTTGAAATATACAAGTTCTACGACATTGGATGGAAAAGATATAAAGATTAGAAAATCAGAGTATGTGGCAAAGAATCAATTTCTTTTGCATAAAATCTAAAAGGTGCGGGTCGGAAACACAAGTGATGTCATTTGTAGGACTGCAGCGCTGCTCCTCTTCTTTCCACCTGTACTACTGACCTGGGGGGGGGGGGGAATAATTCCAACCTTTTTGTTCTGAAGATGAACTGATCTGATATTACCATTCATCAAGTTTGGAAGTTGAAGAGTTTTTTTGAACCTGACAGAGATAAATCTATATTTGCAGATTCCAACATTTTCTTACTTACACTTCACGGAGACAGAATTCTGGTTTGGTTGAATTTGATTTTGTACCAACGCAAATAAAACTTAATTAAAAGCATTCAAAAAACGATTACCAGGTCATTTTCTCTAATATAAAATGTAAAACTTATTTTAAAGAAAAGCATTACAAACTGTTTTTCCCACGAAAACAAAAAAGTTGTTTTTCAGAAGCATGCTTTTGTTTTTGATACCCTCAAAGGATTAGACTGTATAAAGACCAGAAACTCTTAAATATACCAGTCCAAAGGAAATATGCCAGTCCAAAGAAAATATGCCAGTCCAAAGGAAATATGCCAGTCCAAAGGAAATATGCCAGTCCAAAGGAAATATGCCAGTCCAAAGGAATTATGCCAATCCAAAGGAAATATGCCAGTCCAAAGGAAATATGCCAGTACAAAGGAAATATGCCAGTGCAAAGGAAATATGCCAGTACAACGGAAATATGCCGGTCCAAAGGAAATATGCCAGTCCAAAGGAAATATTCCAGTCCAAAGGAAATATTCCAGTCCAAAGGAAATATGCCAGTCCAAAGGAAATATGCCAGTCCAAAGGAAATATACCACTCCAAAGGAAATATACCACTCCAAAGAAAATATGCCAGTCCAAAGGAAATATGCCATTCCAAAGGATATATGCCAGTCCAAATGAAGTATGCCAGTCCAAAGAAGATGCCAGTCCAAAGGTTAAGTTCTACCTTGAAAATGAAAGGAACAATGAATATAAGGAAACATGACAATATAAATTCCGTACAGTCGTCTCTGAAATCTCATCCTTTTGAGTAACCAAGTAGCATACTGCATCCTGGAGTTTGTGTAGCTTTTACGAATTTTCTTTTAAGAATCATTGGATCAAAAACCGATTGATTTGTAATTTGAGTCTTCTTTATCCTGACATTTCGTGAACACTCCGCTTAATCCGACTTTTCTTCCTGACTATTTATCAAATTTTTTTCATCGAATAATTGAGCTTCTCTGTGAATATCGATTATTGAAAAGGTTTTTTTAAATTTTTATTTGTTTAATAGTTCTCTAGACCTCAAAGTAAAATGTCGTTTTACATTAACTAAACTATTAAATATATGCAAGTTATCAACAAAGAATTCTTACTGAAACCTTTAAAATAAATTGCCCAAAAACGTGTGGGGGGGGGGGAGCATGACAAAAGTTTCATGAAATATTTTAAATGTTAGTTTGGTGCACTTCTATTTTTAATAAACCCCATCTTTTACGGACAGCACAGCATAATAAGAAACATAAACATTCATGATCAACAGTTTTGCTTTCCTAATTTCACTTTGAATCCAGAAAACTTAAGTACATACAGTGTGAACCATAAAACTGTGGAATATGAGGACAACATTTAAAGACTCTTATGTGTATTTGATTATGTTTTAAAGGGATAGACCGGCTATGTAAGGTTATTAAACTGAGTATGCAGTGTTTTGGACAAATTCTTTAGGATTCATGTCAGATATATAAAACGTTTCCACGATGTATAATTACTGAGTTTGAGTGCATAGTCGAAGTTCAAAATCATGAATTTGGGTGGGTACGTTTTCAAAATCATGAATTTGGGTTTCAAAATCATGAATTTGGGTTGGTACGTTTTCAAAATCATGAATTTGGGTGGGTACGTTTTCAAAATCATGAATTTGGGTGGGTACGTTTTCAAAATCATGAATTTGGGTGGGTACGTTTTCAAAATCGTGAATTTGGGTGGGTACGTTTTCAAAATCATGAATTTGGGTGGGTACGTTTTCAAAATCATGAATTTGGGTGGGTACGTTTTCAAAATCATGAATTTGGGTTGGTACGTTTTCAAAATCATGAATTTGGGTGCGTACGTTTTCAAAATCATGAATTTGGGTGGGTACGTTTTCAAAATCTTGAATTTGGGTGGGTACGTTTTCAAAATCATGAATTTGGGTGGGTACGTTTTCAAAATCGGTTATTTTTAAATTATTAAATAACGACGGCGAAAAATAAAGAAAAAATTATACAGTAAACTAATTAGATGGTTAGGAACATATTTCTCAAAAGATATTTGTCAATAAATCAATGCTAGAATCAATTATTTCTATTTTATTATTATATTGAATGTCTTATTTTCTATGAATTTATTCGCAGATTTCTACAAATTCTTCAAATGTCGTCTTTTCAATAAAAAATCCAGAAAATCTTTGTGAATAATTGAGAAACTAATAATTGAATAAGATTACTTATTTTATAAGATTTATTCTTATTTTCTCAACCTGTTCCTAAAGTTTACTGCAGAATTTTGTTTACATTTTTGTCGTCGTTATTTAGTAATTTAAAAAAAAACAATGCTGAAAACGTATCCACCTAAAAGTACGATTTTGAACGTCGACTTTGCGCTCAAACTAAGGATTTACAATTCTTTAAAAAGTTTAATATGTCTCAAATGAATCCTAAAGAATTTGTCCACAACTATGCATACTCAGTTCAACTACCTTACATAGCCGGCCTGTCCCTTTAAGGCAGCCTAGAGTTCTACCAGTAGCTTGAAAATCAACTTATTAAGTGTTTCATTTGTATTGGCCTTTTTGGCGATTCAACACCAGAAGCACAAAGTTTGTTTACATTTCTACCCAGAAAATGCAGTACACTTTGATTTGCTTTAAATACACATAGATTCAGCCTGCTACGAACAGTTGCATCAAATTATAAGACAGGATCAACTTTGAAGTGTCACACCGCCTTGGCTTTGATTTTACCGCTCCAAATCACAAATACTTTTGTGCAGCCCTAAATTCTATCATTTTTTTTTAGTTTTTAGAAAGTAATTGGCAAAATTATCATTAATTTTGGGGTGAGAACTTACAACCTTTAAATCACTGTGAATATACAAGGAACAATAAACATACATTTGTAACAATGTAAACATAGTAAAATACTTGTATATTAGCATGGTAACAGTTTCTCTTATCTTGTAAAGTTAAAGTACAGAGAGTTTAAGACGCAGAGAGAGAGGGAGAGAGGTCCGCCTTCAGCTTTTTAAATTAATGATGTATATTAAACCCTGTTCATGCAATCATGCCGACTTTCAGTCAGTTATATTTTAGTTTTGTCAAACAGTTAAAGCTTGCTATAGTTTAGTATTCATAGTACATTTACTTCATATAGTACATTTGGTTCGTTTAGTACATTTGGTTTATTTAGTACATTTAGTTCATCTAAAGGGAGTGTTCGTGAAAAATGAAAGAGGGTATGGGCTTAATATTTCATATTTTTGATTTTTTTTAAAAATAATTTTCGCTGGCGCTGGATTTTCGAACATTTCTGGAAAATAAGAAAATGTCGTCTTCATTATCATAAATCCTCGAAACAGGAATTAAATGTTTTCTAAAGTAACTCTCAGATCATGAAAAATACAAAATATTATGAAATATCAGCTATTTACGAATGCATCGAAAAATAATCGATGACTATTGTTTGTAATATCTGAATGATTTGTTTGGAATTAAATTGATTTGTTTACGCTCGGAGTTGAATGTTGCATCTTTCTGAATTTGTATGGACACTACGTTCTTCGGTATTAGTCAATTTTAACAATTCCTTATAGACGCAACAGATAGAAGTAAGATTAGTAGCGATCAAAAACACTTTTTTATCGCATTAAGCATATACCCCCTTTCATTTTTCGCGAACACTCCCTTTATTACATTAGGTTCATGTAAACATTAGGTTCATGTAGAACATTAGGTTCATGTAGTACATTTAGTTCGTTTAATACATTAGGTTCATGTAATACATTAGGTTCATGTAGTACATTTAGTTTATTTAATACATTAGGTTCATGTAGTACATTTAGTTCATTTAATACATTAGGTTCATATAATACATTAGGTTCATGTAATACATTAGTGGATTGCATACTTTTCAAAAAGTTTTTTTGCATACCTTTTTAGCTAAAATTGATCAATTACAATACCTCTCTTAAAGGGAGTGTTCGTGAAAAGGAAAGGGGGTAAAGTCTTACGGTGAAAAAGTATCGATGGTGATCACTGCTAATCTACTTCTATCTGTTGCGTCTGTAAGGAAAAAATTGTTAAAAGCGACTCATACCGAAGAAGGTAGCGTCAACACAAATTGAGAAAGTTGCTGAACATGCGACTTAGATCGTAAAAATCAATTTAGTTCCAAGCAAATCATTCATATATTACAACCTATAAATATCGACAAATTTTCGGCGCATTCGTATAAAGTTGATCACTTTGTTTTTACTTGTTTAAACGACGATTTTTTTGTCGCTATGTGTCGTTGGAGTCAATTCCGCGTGGAACTCCAGAAGCATCGAGATCAGAGACACCAAGCGGTCAAATAAACGTTGTTTAAAGTATATTGCACAGAGAGTCCCATATCATATTAGATTATCTCTAAGCTTCAACGCCAAAGTAAACATATAATATTCGAAAAACATTGCATTTCCTGCAAGAAAATATTTATATTAGCCTTATTCAATTTTTCAAAATGATTTATTCTTGTTACATTTTTCTGATCAGTCCCGGGAATTGTAATTTAGACCCTTTGACGATCTAATATGATATGGGACACCATGTATATGAAACGAGTAAAAAATATTATGATAATTTTTCGACGTAAGCCGATACCCCCTTTCATTTTTCGCGAACACTCCCTTTAATGTAGCATAGCTAACTCTATACAATGTTAATTATGTAGTTAACTGCGCACTTAAAAGTGAAAGCAGAATTAGTTATCAGCAAATGCATAAAAAAGAACATGTGTTATATAGGGATAAATCAAAATTTCAAAATTATTTTAAAAACTTTAACCATCTAAAATGTCGTAAATTTATTGTATAAAGCAATGTTTAAAATTTTATTACGTATAATCATTTGTTTCAAGACAATATTTTTAATCTATAATTAATTGAAAAACATTGTTCATAGAAGGAGCAGATTTTTTGCCGCAATTATTCCAATGTTTCATCAAGGGTTGAATACGATAAACAAAAAGCATCACCCTCCCTCAAAATATACCAAGATTGCTTCTCTTAAAGTGGGCTGGGGGTTTGATGTAATAAAAACTATTTTTTATTATTTATTGTTTTTTTATTATTTAGTTGTTTGATTAAGTTGTTTTTTTAAATTGTTCAATCTTAAAAAAAAAGGTGTTGAATATGTGAAAGATTACATTACATATAAATAAGATAAAAAATCTAATTCTTCCATTTTGAATTTCTCTGTATCTGATCTGAAAAGTTTCAATGATATATATATTAAACATGTCACTTTAAAATAGTTTAAGCCGATGACGTTCTTTTATTTTTTATAGTTTCAAGGTTGCGCTTTCATCTTGCAGATGCACTTTTAGCGTACTTTCCCTCATTTGCATATATCGACACAGTTACCTCTGATGCAACCCTGTGCATTTAGGCAAATTTAACCCAATCCAGGGCCTCACTGTAAATATATTGTTCTGTTACAAACACTTTAAATTCAAGCTGAAATACCTAGCTGGCCTTTTTATTTAGATTTGCAAATTAATACTTAAATTTCTCTCAACATTTGATAAAAAATTTCATAGATTTATATTTTAGAATCCTTAAATTCTTTTTTACAAAAAAAAATAAATGTACAAATATATACATGGACGTAGGGATGGATCGTTTTCACTTTCTTGAAAAACAATCGTTTTGTCTTGTTTACAACGTAGAAAAACATTAAGAACGACACGGTCGTTTTAAAATACGATCGTTTTGGAAAGATCGTTTTTGACGATCGGTTACGACCGTTAACGACTGCGCTTCGTTAACGACCGTTTACAAAGACCATTCGTTAACAATCATTAACGACCAGTAGTTAGGGAATTTCCAAAGTATAGAAAATCCGGAAATTAATCAGTTAGGTTAAATTAAGTAATTAATTTAACCTAACTACAGATATATCATATATTTATATATTGATATATACAAGGTAGATATGTAATATATATATAGATATATATAGCTGTATAAATAGATGAGTAGATAGATGCAAGGAAGAGAAAAGAAAGCAACTCTTTCCAGTAGAGTAAACACAGTTAAAGGATACGATGTGTTTCTGAGTTTTGGGTAGTTCTTTTACATGTGTGCAGTGTTTATGGTTCGTGTTTATGTTTATGTGTGTTGTCTTTAGAGTACAGTGTTTATGGTTTGTGTTTAGTGTTTAGTGTACAGTGTACAGTGTTAATAGTTTGGTTCAGTGTTTAGTGTTCAGTGTTAATGGTCTGTGCTTAGTGTACAGTGTACAGTGTTAATGGTTTGTGTTTAGTGTTTAATGTACAGTGTTTATGGTTTGTATGAAGTGTTTAGTGTACAGTGTTTATGGTTTGTGCTAAATGTTTAGAATATAGTGTTAATGGTTTGTGTTTAGTGTTTAGTGTGCAGTGTGCAGTGTTTATGGTTTGTGTTTAGTGTTTAGAGTACAGTGTTAATGGTTTGTGCACCATGTACTTTGTACAATTGAGAATGCCCATCTTTAAATGAAGGTTAATCTAAAATTATATATATAGAGGTAGTACGGTTATATAAATCATATTTTAACAGTGTAATCATATCTGACTTCACAAAACAAATAATTTCAAGTCAAAACAATTCACTATTAATTATTAAGGCGAGTACGTGAGATAACACAGTTTTAAATGAAAGATTGTGCAAAATAATGCAAAGCACTGTTGCAGCGTTTCTTTTCCTCAGACACTAGAATCTCAACAAATCAGAAGTTTTTTATTTTTAAGAAATAAAAAATGCAGCTCTAGCAATGGAACAGAAGGGCCTAATTTTATATAATATTAGGACAGCGCAGGACCTAGTTTTATCTAGTATTAGGACAGCTCAGGACCTAGTTTTGTCTAGTATTAGGACAGCTCAAGAACTAGTTTTAACTAATATTAGGACAACTCAGGACCTAGTTTTATCTAGTAGTAGGAAAGCTCAAGACCTAGTTTTATCTAGTATTAGGACAGCTCAAGAACTAGTTTTAACTAATATTAAGACAGCTCAGGACCTAGTTTAACTAGTAGTAGGACAGCTCAGGACCTAGTTTAACTAATATTAGAACAGCTCTGGACCTAGTTTTATCTAATGTTAGGACAGCTCAGGACCTAGTTTTATCTAGTATTAGGACAGATCAGGACCTAGGTTAAGCCAGTATTAGGACAGCTTAGGACCTAGTTTTATCTAGTATTAGGAAAGCTTAGGACCTAGTTTTATCTAGTATTAGGACAGCTTAGGACCTAGTTTTATCTAGTGTTAGGACAGCTTAGAACTTTGTTTTATTTAGTATTAGGACAGCTCAGGAACTAGTTTTGTCTAGTACTAAGACAGCTTGGGACCTAGATTTTTCTAGTATCAGGACAGCTTAGGAGCTAGTTTTACCTAGTATTAGGATAGCTCAGAAACTAGTTTTATCTAGTATTAGGACAGAACAGGAACTAGCTTTATCTATCATTAAGACAACTTAGGATCTAGTTTTATCAAGTATTAGGACAGCTTAGGAGCTAGTTCTACCTAGTATTAGGACAGCTTAGGGACTAATTTTATCTATTTTTAGGACAGCACAGGAACTAGTTTTATCTAGTATTAGGACAGCTTAGGAAATAGTTTTATTTAGTATTAAGACAGCTTAGGAAATAGTTTTATCTAGTATTAAGACAGCTTAGGACCTAGTTTTATCTAGTATTAGGACACATTAGGAACTAGCTTTATCTAGTATTAGGACAGCTCCGGAGCTATTTTTACCTAGTATTAGGACAGCTTAGGGACTAATTTTATCTAATATTAGGACAGCTCAGGAACTAGTTTTATTTAGTAATAGGACAGCTAAGGTACTATTTTTATCTAGTATTAAGACAGCTTAGGAAATAGTTTGATCTAGTATTAGGACAGCTTAGGAACTAACTTTATCTAGTAGTAGGACAATATATAACTAGGTTAATCTAATATTAGGAAGGCTCAGGAGCTAGTTTAATCTAGTATTAGGACAGCTTAGGACCTAGTTTTATTTAGTAATAGGACAGCTAAAGTACTATTTTTATCTAGTATTAGGACAGATTAGGTCCGATGTTCAGTAAGCAACAAGAGAGGTGATAAACTAGGACTCAGCAGATAAACAAAACAATTCTATTCGAGTAATAAATTTCATTCAAGTCAACTCCGTTTTCTTTCTTTATTTTTAATTAATTCAATTTAACCTGCCTGTAGCAAATACCTACTCCATAACAATTTACTAGAAACGTATCTATCCAGGTCTACTCGTTACCAAGATCAACCAGGACCAACTCTTCTATTCTAAATGCCTACAAGGAAATTCTCAACCAGGCTTTATTCCCCGATTCTAAAGGACACACAGTCCAAGTCTCAACCAGGATAAACTCCCTAGTTCTAAAGGACACACAGTCCAAGTCTCAACCAGGATTAACTCCCATGTTCTAAAGGACACACAGTTCTGGTTTCAACCAGAATTAACTCCCTAGTTCTAAAGGATGCACAATCCAATGAAATTGCTACACTGACAATTTCTCAACCAGGCTTATCTCCTTGGTTCTATGTTCAAAAATATTGTATCATAATATCAAATTGTTTATATCCAAAAAAGGAAAATAGTTCATAACTTTGCTCTAAATCTTTGTTCAATTATTGAATATTAAATGAGCATTGACAAATCTAAAGGTTCAACTGGTAAAATCCAGTTAAAATCAGAAAGCTTGATTCAGTGTTTCCGGATCTGCAACAAATATATTTAATAAAACAAAAACGGCATTTTCAAAAATAACATTTTTCGTTTGTGTGATATGGTTCAAAAATGAAAGTAAAAGTATAGTAGGAGATCTCCCCGATATTCTATAAGATTAATTTCAGGTGAAAATGGATGAAAATAATTTGAAGTTTGAAATTATCAATAAACCACAGGTCAATATTTTATATAATGTAGATTTAAATGTAGTGCACCATTTAAAATGTGTTGTAAACACGAACATGTTGATTTGAAATTGACTAACTAGGAAAACTGAGTTGCTAGACAAAGCTGGATTCCCAAGCTAATTATTCAAAAAAAATGTATTGAAAAATAAATTAGTAATTTACTTCCATAGATATATAATGTATAGATTGGTAATATATACTTCCATAGATATATAATGTATAGATTGTCAATATATACTTCCATAGATATATAATGTACAGATTGGTAATATATACTTCCATAGATATATAATGTATAGATTGGTAATATATACTTCCATAGATATATAATGTATAGATTGGCAATATATACTTCCATAGATATATAATGTACAGATTGGTAATATATACTTCCATAGATATATAATGTATAGATTGGTAATATATACTTCCATAGATATATAATGTATAGATTGGTAATATATACTTCCATAGATATATAATGTATAGATTGGTAATACTTTCATAGATATATAATGTACAGATTGGTAATATATACTTCCATAGATATATAATGTATAGATTGGTAATATATACTTCCATAGATATATAATGTATAGATTGGTAATATATACTTCCATAGATATATAACGTATAGATTGGTAATATATACTTCCATAGATATTTAATATAAAGAGTGGGTATATATACTTCCATAGATATATATTATATAGATTGGTCGATGTATCCAGGCTACCAGGGATATTGAACCTCTGGAGATAATTCTCACGGATACACCATCAGTTCTAGGTAAGGAATGGATCACTAAATTCGATCTAATATCAAGAAAAAATTATTCTATTTTTTTCAGGACCTCATCACGACTCACAACCTGTTTGTCTTCAGTGCCTCCGAGTAATTTCTTTAGTTTAATTATTATTTTTATTATTATTATTATTATTATTATTACAGTTATTGCTATTATTATTATTATTATTATCATTATTAAGATCCATGAAGGAGATTACTACTGTTCTACTTGTAAGCTACCATATTGTGATGAAGAATGCAGGAAAGCAAAAAAGTTTTTTAATGACTGGTGCTACAATTGTTTTGCTGAAAGGGAGTGACAGGCAAGACGTGGCAGTTGATCTGAGAGTGTAGTATTGTAAAGATACAATTAGAAAATCGGATTTTTAAAATTATAACGACAACGAAAATTGTAAGTTCACAAACAAAATGAGCATATACTATTGAAAATAACTTTCAATATTTCATTGTGAATTCTCGCTGTTAATGCAAATATTTCTGGCTTGTGGCATTGTAAAAAACGACATTTTAAGAAATCTTACAATGAACTTAAAGCTAAATGATGATTATAAATTGAATTTATCGATTCTACCATAGCTTTTATCGATAATTTATTTTTCCTTCACATTAAATTAGTTAAACTGTGTAATCTTTACTATATATTTCATCTTTTTCTAACAACCCGATTCTCTCAATGTAATCTCAAAATGGACAATTCGTAAGAATTTCAAAAGTTGAATTTCAGCTCTTATTCTGCATTTCTACACTGTAAAACACGAAATATAATTTATAGATCTCAAATGAATTATTTACAATACTGCACTCTTAGCTCAACTACTCATGACTAGCCGGTCACTCCTTTTAAATAAAAAAAGTTTTTTTTTGCAGAATTCTTACTTATTCTATCTTTTTTAGTTTGAATATTACAGTAAGAAATTAAATTGATTGTATTCAAATTGCTATGAACCTTCAATATTTAAAACTGTTTAATTTGGTTTAGTGATACCTCTCAACATAGGAGTGAATGCTTCACCCTGTCAAAGCTTTCAGAAATATGTCAGGTACAAATATGTCAGGTAGAAATATGTCAGGTAGAAATATGTCAGGTAGAAATATGTCACAGGTAGAAATATGTCAGGTAGAAATATGTCAGGTAGAAATATGTCAGGTAAAAATATGTCAGGTAGAAATATGTCAGGTAGAAATATGTCAGGTAGAAATATGTCAGGTAGAAATATGTCAGGTAGAAATATGTCAGGTAGAAATATGTCAGGTAGAAATATGTCAGGTAGAAATATGTCAGGTAGAAATATTTCAGGTAGAAATGCTAAAATATTTTGTATGGCAAAAAAATTTGATTGGAAAGTTGTTTCTGAGTGCAAAAAAAATATGGACACCATCTTGATTCTGGGCAGAAAATTTGCATGCATTTCTTACCCCTATCTATTCCAATGTGCGTCCTCGAAGGGGGTTGACGTTTATTTGATCAGCAAATATTTCTTTAAATTGTTTGGATAAGACTCTATCAGTACAAGATACAACCTAATCTAGAATTCAAGGTTCCTCAGGAATTTCTAGTCAATATTAATTAGTTATTTACAATTGTAGTTAGGTTTATCGCAATACAGGTTTTAGATAGTTATTTACAAGCGTAGTTAAGTTATGATACAATGTAATATATCTAGGCATGTTCAGGTTTATGAATATGGGTTTTACTACAATATTTATTACATATTTATTCTTCTGAATTTCTAACATATATTTAGGATTTTTGACAAAAAATAATTTTTTTTACCTATTGTCTTGTTTTCTTGTAGGATATGGAGAACAAGATGATGGTTATTATGGTGATGAGATTAATCAGATTAAAGATGGATAATTCAGAACTTTGGTCGGACATAGGTTAGTCATATATAATCAGATTAAAGATGGATAATTCAGAACTTTGGTCGGACATAGGTCAGTTATATATAATCAGATTAAAGATGGATAATTCAGAACTTTGGTCGGACATAGGTCAGTCTTATATAATCAGACTAAAGATGGATAATTCAGACTTTTGGTCGGACATAGGTCAGTCATATATAATCAAATTAAAGATGGATAATTCAGAACTTTGGTCGGATATAGGTCAGTTATATATAATCAGATTAAAGATGGATAATTCAGACCTTTGGTCGGATATAGGTCAGTTATATAATCAGACTAAAGATGGATAATTCAGAACTTTGGTCGGATATAGGTCAGTCATATATAATCAGATTAAAGATGGATAATTCATTAAGACAAAAACTTAGAAATTCTATTTTGGTAAATTCAGTCAGTCTTAAAGAAATTACTGAGATCCGGATCTATTTTTTCCAGTGCGGATCCAGGATCCAGATCGCCATGAAAATTAAATGGATCCTAAACACTGCCTGAAATCCTAAAAATATGCTATGATAACCAGTGCTTAGGATCCATTTAATTTTGATGCGGATCTGGATCCTGGATCTGCACTGGGAACAAATTAAGAGTGAAAGAGGCTTGCCTTAATTAAAGACAAATGCCTTTATTTCCAGCAGCCCAAGAAAAACTAAATTATAGTTAATTTTATGAAACGTTTGTGTACTTGTCTTATTTCAATGGTCATTTGTATAGATAAGCTTTAAAACAAAGCAGAAGTCAAAATATAAAGTTCATTTCAATTTTGGACAGTACAAAGGTGTGGGACAGTCCGAATTCAAAATGACCCTAGTCCACCGTGGTACCGGTAAATCCTTGTTATACTGGTTCGGATTATGCAACAGTTGGAGTCTGCCTCCAAGTTGGAGACTTGTCACTTATTGTGAAATAGCCTCCACTTCAGAATACATCAGGATTTTTTTAATGATGCATTCTTGTACTAACAAGTTTATAAAAAAAGAGATCAGTTCTAGGTTAAAAATATACTCTTCGGAGTAGTCGGTCGCGGCGGAATAATTATGCAAAAAGAGACCCAATATCCAAAAAGAGACCCAATATCCAAAAAGAGACCCAATATCCAAAAAGAGACCCAATATCCAAAAAGAGACCCAATATCTAAAAAGAGTCCCAATATCTATGAAAAATAAACCAGTTTGTGACAGTTCAGTTCTGGGTCCAGCAAATAGAGTGTTCTAAATAGTGGCTCATTAATAGAGCCTCTTAAATATGTGTGCATATTGGCGTATTACTATTTGAACAGAAAATATTGAACAACCTTTACACTAAAACAAACATCAATAAAAGGTTGTATATTTACAATAATCACTTTGTTGTGAAGCGATGTAATAAAATATGTTTGATAAATGATTCACATCTATAAAGTTATAAAATATTCCAAGTTACTCAAAATTGCGTAGATGGTGATAAATTATAAAATCATTCATATATCATTATAGCCTTTAACCAATAATTATTAGTTATAACTAATTAAATGAATTTAGAAATTCGAAAGATACCTTATTTTTGTTTTGAGACTATGGACTAATATAGTTAATCAAAAATGATTTATGGAGAAAATATTAGGCTCTCCACTACAAAAGTTGATGGAAACCAATCAACAGAGAAAACAAAATACATCTTTATTTCATAAATTTGTATTTAACAATATATATTTCTAGATATTCTGATGGACCATATGAATTAATTTCTAGATATTCTATGGACGATGTAAATATATTCCTAGATATTTTGATGGACCATGTGAATATATTTATAGATATTCTAATGGACCATATGAATACATTATAGATATTCTGATGGACCATGTGAATATATTTATAGATATTCTAATGGACCATATGAATACATTATAGATATTCTGATGGACCATGTGAATATATTCCTAGATATTATGATGGACCAAATGAATACATTCATAGATATTCTGATGGACCATGTGGGACCATGTGAATATATTCCTAGATAGTCTGATGGACCATGTGAATATATTCCTAGATAGTCTGATGGACTATGTGAATATATTCCTAGATATTCTGATGGACTATGTGAATATAATCCTAGATAGTCTGATGGACCATATAAATATATATTCCTAGATAGTCTGATGGACCATATGAATATATTCCTAGATAGTCTGATGGACCATGTGCATATATTCCTAGATAGTCTGATGGACCATATGAATATATTCCTAGATAGTCTGATGGACTATGTGAATATATTCCTGGATATTCTGATGGACTATGTGAATATATTCCTGGATATTCTGATGGACCATGTGAATATATTCCTAGATAATCTGATGGACCATGTGAATGAAAGACAAGAATGTACTGAGGAGTGGGAAATGTTCCAAACTAAGGTAAAATTAAAGGGAGAAATTGTAGATTCGGGAAGAAGGAGAGACACCCCCCCCCCTGAAAAAAATTCAAAGATGTGCGACACATTTTTTAGGAAGCATTTAGGTAAAACTAGCTTAAATACAAAATTTTAGCGATTTTCAATAATTTTCCTGAATGGCCCAGCCATTTTATTATTTTCCCGCCATTTTTGACCTTTTTAACTATTTTGATCCTCTCTTTTTTAATCTCGAGACAAACCTGATTTTGTGCTTGTATCCTGAAAAGTGTATTAAATTCAACCATAAGGAACCTGGAAATTTTACATTTTGCGCATCATTTAATGAGAGTTCTCTCATTTGATTAAGATTAATAAACAGAGAAGGGAGGGATTCTCGTGTTTTGAAAACCCGATTTTTGATTTGTCTACTTTATCAAAAAAGAGAGGATTAAGCAAGAAATCAAAAGCGTCCACATCGGATATTCAGATTAAGCGATCGGGATTAAAGATATCCAATTCTGAAGTTCCCAGCTCAGTACTCTTTATTTACTATTAAAAGATACTGTAAGCAGTAAGCGTATTTTATAGCATAGAAATGCGCTTTGGTAACTTTTGTAGAGAAATCACAATTGAAAATAAAAAGTTTTCCAAATTATAAATATTGATATCTAGTTCATCAAATCAGACAAAGCATGTAAGGGTTCCTGCTCTGAATTGGACATTGGCATCTTTGCATCGATGGTCACTTGAATAACGTTGACATTGATACAGTCTCTAGAAAAGTTAATTATTGAATAACGTTTACATTGATACAGTCTCTAGAAAAGTTTATCATTGAATAACGTTGACAGTGATACAGTCTCTAGAAAAGTTTATTATTAAATAACGTTGACAGTGATACAGTCTCTAGAAAAGTTTATCATTCCGTATAAGGGACAAATCGTCCAGAGGCCGAATTAAAAGAATTTGAGAGGCGGCTTAAATTTAAGCCGCGACTCAATTGAAACCGGTTTTTGGCGGATTTAAGACGCAGCTCAAATTTATTAAACTCACACACAGCAGTCAATATGACATACATTCCGTTAGATTTTTTCTGTAGAAACAAAAAGTACTTCAATTATATTTGTTTTAGGTTGTTGATGTTTTAAAACTGGTTTTAGAAATAAACGATGAAACATTGATTCACAGGGAATACATTTTTATTTTAAAGTTGTTTTTAAATTTCATCAGACTTTTTAACATAAATATTTTATATTAAATCATGTCTTTATTGGGGCCTATAAAATTGTATAAGAAGAAGACGACATTTGAGTATTTGATTTTGTTGTAAAGTAAGTCCTTGTATCAGTAGCTTGAAAATAAACTTACAAAGTAAAATAGATCTGGACATCCGCTCTGCTTCATGTTCATTGAATCATTCAAAATAAAAATTAAAAGTCGTCTTCCTATTTTATTAATTTAACGATTCAGACAGTATATAAGACATAGTTTGCAGCCTAATCCGTGTTAAGTTTGGTGAAAATACTTTTAACAAAATGTGTGTCTTCAAATCGGTTTAAATTTAAAATTTTCGGGTACCGAGGTTTGCAATCAAATTAAATTGGTGAAAAAAGTTTTTTGTTTTATTTTATATCTAACAATGATGTATTTATTGATACAGAATGATCGGGATAGTTTGTGTGAATAGTGTAGGATTTGATTACAAAAAAACTTCAGTGAAAGGTAAAATCTGAAAATAAAGTAAGTTTAAATTATTATAAAAATATTAGTTCATTTAATAGCATAGCCACTCGATCTTTCGCAATCTGATCTCTGTTAACTGTTAGCTACGGCCAGATTAACAGTAAAAAAGTTCATTGTTTTTACGAAAACAAAACTCCTTCTGAAATTAAATATATGAACAATCCCTTTAATACAGGACGGGCCTTGTATCCTCTACTATCCCTGGTATCTCATAGTTGTGTTTCTAATGCTAGATATACAGGTCAGTACACGGGTCAACAGAATAAAGTGGAATCATAAAATCTTAAAATGTATGGTTTTTTGTTTGGTTCATAGTTTACACAATATTAAAGATTTAAAAGTTTCTGAAAAAGTCTAAAGATAATTTAATTTGAAAACAAACCAAAACATTGTTTTCGTTGAAGAAGCAATGAAATTTTCATTTGCTGCCTATTATCTTATTTCAGAGTTAAATTTTGTAAAGTGTTAAAAATTCAGTTTTGCAACGACAAATTTTTTTGTTTATAAATTTAATCGTTTGAAAATCATATGTTCTCGAATGACTTAATTTTACTATCATCTATATATATAAAGTTGTATGTAATCTCTGCTAGTCTGTCTGTCTATTTGTTTGTCCGATCATAACTCAGGAACCCTTGGACCGATTTGCCTCACATTTGTATTAGGGAACTAGGGACATCCACGAGAATGTTCTTAGCTTGGTTTTAAGATTATAAGTGGAGTAAATCAACTTCAATAGGGAAAATTTAGTTTCTCGGAAAAATCGTTCAAGTGTGGTTAAACGGCGGGAGTAACTTCTACTAACCTTGACAACCTTGGGTTCCCAAACTAGTCTTACATAATATCATATTAATATTTTAGTGAACTATGATGATTTTACAGTTACACTTCGAGCTCGCAGGTTAAAATTTACTAATAAACAATATTTTATTAACTTTATTGGAAACAAAACTATTCAAAGAATTTCCCAATTTTTAAATCAAACTTCTAATTTTTTATTTTCATTCTTTTAGCAAAGCGTGTCTTTTTAATTTAGTATTCAATTTTTTAATTGATTTATTTAATGCTTTATTAAAATTGATAAGAGATTAAAAAAAACATTTATCTTCCCCCCCCCCCCCACTTAGTTAGGGCTTCATTAGACCAAGCAAATATAAAAATATTTGTACAAAAGTTATGTTCACCAAAATTAAAACCCACTTGAGAAATGTTAATTATGATTTAGGAAGATAAATGAAGGGGAAGAGATAACAATAAACTATGTTCCCCCAATATTTGGAGTTCCGAAACGAAAACGACATATTGAAGAGGAATGGTACTTTATCTGCAAGTAGGTTTTTATTTAAGGGACTCTATTCCAATTTCAAACTCGTTTAAACTTGTCCTTGAAGTTTATAAAACAAAGCTTTCCCTTTATTTCTAATATCTCAAGAGAAAATGCGTTTACAAGAAATATTTTATAAATACAAAAAAATATGTTTAAGAATATTATTCAAATAAACCTTTAAAAATAACATCTTTTATGACAGAGAGGTTTTATACTTTATTTTTCTAGATTATATAATCATGCTGCTTTGCAATAATATTTAATGTAAAATCCATTTTTTAAAGACGACATTATACTTTAAGATGGCTAATTCTAGATGTGCCCGATGTGCCGATAATACCGAGTTTGGAACCTACGTATCTGCTCTGAAATGTTCAAATTGTAGAGAAGGATTGATTCTTCCAGAAACTGTGGAAAAAAGTAAAATGATATATCCTAAACTAGCTTTCTGTGCTTACTACAGTAATAAGCAGTATATCTGTTCGAAGAAATACCGGGTTTTAGCGGAGAGTGGTTAAGGAAAGTTAAGGAAAGTGTTTAGGTAAGAGTTAAGTGTTAATTTTTGAGTTTAAGTAAGTGTTTAAGTAAGTGATAAAGTAAGAATTAAAGTAAGAGTTAAAGTAACAGTTAAAGTAACAGTTAAAGTAACAGTTAAAGTAACAGTTAAAGTAACAGTTAAAGTAACAGTTAAAGTGACAGTTAAAGTAAAAGTTAAAGTAGCAGTTAAAGTAACAGTTAAAGTGACAGTTAAAATGACAGTTAAAGTGACAGTTAAAGTAACAGTTAAAGTAAAAATTAAAGGTACAGTTAAAGTAACAGTTAAAGTAACAGTTAAAGTAACAGTGAAAGTAAAAGTTAAAGTAACAGTTAAAGTAACAGTTAAATTAAAAGTTAAAGTAACAGTTAAAGTAACAGTTAAAGTAACAGTTAAAGTAACAGTTTAAGTAACAGTTAAAGTGACAGTTAAAGTAACAGTTAAAGTAACAGTTAAAGTAACAGTTAAAGTGACAGTTAAAGTAACAGTTAAAGTAACAGTTAAAGTAACAGTTAATGTAACAACTAAAGTAACAGTTAAATCAACAGTTAATGTAACAGTTAAAGTAACAGTTAAAGTAACAGTTGACAAAAGTAATAATCCTATATAATTATAATTATGAAAAGCATTTTTGTTGAAATTATTCATAATAAAAACAATGTTAAAGGGTATAGAGGAAAAACTGTATATTATTTCCAAGAAAGGACCAACTATCAAGGTATAGCTAAAGTTTAAAAATTACTGAAATTCTAAATGTTTTACGATGAGCTTAAAGTAAACTTACGTATTTTTTATTTGTTTTAATTTGCCGTGGTTTAAATCTTTTCTTAACTTGTTTTTTTTATTTAGAAGCTGGAAACCTTTATGAAGGAAAATTCAGGAGACCTTCATACACAGCACTATCTTAATCTAATAGGTCACATTTTTCTGTACCATTATTATTATTATTATCATTATTTAAACTAAAAAAGCACAAGAAGGAAGTTCGCAAAAAAATAATTTTTGAGTTTGATATTTTAATCATGAAAAAAAAATACTTTGGGAGGTTTTTAAATTAAACAGATGTTATTTTTATTGCCGCAAACATGGAAAAAATCATCGGCATTCATCCATAACATCGTGTTCTATTGTTTTAATTGATATTTTTTTTTATAATATTTGTATTTCAGCTCAGAGAAATCTGATTCATCTGTTGTCTCAGGAAAGGATTAAAATTAAACTAATTTCTAGTTTTTTTTCGCAAAAGTAAACAATGAATTTTAAACATGGGAACTAAAAGACGACAAATCAGATAGTTCAGGGACAAATTGTGGAAGATAACACAAAAGTCGTCGTTTCATTACCATGGTTTTTTTTCGACACTTTTTCGAAAAATTAAAGGTGGTATAGGCTGAAACCTAAGCATTTTAGGAGTTGATCGAGACCTATAAAAGTTCTATCTGATGCTTCTTTCTCAAGAAATTGATATAAAACTGTGTCAAATTTATACAAAATTTATATATACTAGGCTTTTAGGGCGCTTCGTGTCCATCTTCTATTTCCACTTTTAAGTGTGGCTTTATCTCTGAGCATCTCCTCTTTGTACAATATAAAACAAAAACAACAAAAAAATTTGTTCGCGCATTTTCTAAATTTTACAAAAATAAAAACTTTTAAATACAAATTTTTAAAATTTTGATCATTCATAAACCTTCCCTGGGGTCACGTGAGGTCCCATACAAAAGTTGGGCCCGATCTGTTCAGCCGTTTTGACGTTTATTGGATACAAACAAACAGACAGGTTTAAACAGATCATATATTTAGCAAATACGCAACCAATCTAAAAACGAGGTTATCCCAGAGATTCCTTAAAAACTTAGGTTTGCTCCCATTATTGTTTGAATTTAATAATTTTTCATTTTTAATAAATATAATTGATAATATAATTATTACGATCGCATCACGTGACCAAAACTCTCACCAATGGCAGTACAGTATAATTGGGACGTGATACAGGCTGTATCAAATAATAATTCTTAGGTTCAGCCTATACCCCCTTTCATTTTTCCTTTACAGTCCCTTTAAGCTCAAAGTGAAAAAGACAAAAATTGAGAGACTTGGAATTTATTTTGAAATGATTTTTGTTTTTTATAAAAATAAATATTTTGAATCCTCTGACATCTACCAGGAACCTAAAACCAACAGGGAGGCGCAGAAGAAAATAATTAAATTTGGAAAATCGTTTATTAAAACGATGACTCGGCTAGATCCAGGTAGATAACTTTAATCAATCAATCAATCAATCAACTTGATTGATTGATTTTAAACTTATATTATTGAGTTTCTAGGAAACAAAAGAATTGAATGACAAATGTAAAAGTATCAAGATGTTGATTTAATTTAGGTTAAAATACAGTTAAACCATAAATAGGCCATGCATCGGAAGAATTCATCAAATGTCGTATTTTTCACTTTCTGATAATGGAATGTTGCAGATATTTATTTTTTTTTAGTTAAATGATTATATGGAGCTCTTTAAACTTTTCCTGCATATTCATGGCTACTTATTTATTTTCGCAAAAGTTGAGATTTACGTAAAATAGTCAAAATTGAAAATTGTCAAAACGACATTTGATAAATTCTTTCGATGTATGGCTTATTTAGAGTTTTACTGTATTAGGATTCACGTGATACCAATTATTTTCGTCGTATAATTGCTAAGTAAGATCGTTAACGTATTTTTTTAAATAACATGATGCAGAATAATCCAGAAGTGTCAATCATTTTTGGAGGACACCGTTATCTTATCGAACGGCAAGCTTTTGAAAATTAACGGAGGATTAACAATCGGCAAAAAAGGCTAAATTTTAAATCGTTAATAAGATTGAGATCGTTTACGAACGGGAACTTAGAGAAAGAACGAAATATACCATGAACGAAAAAAACCATTAAAGAGCAAAACGTTCATTTCATAGATAAAAAAACGAACGACTGCTATAAAATTTGTTTGTTTGAACGTTTTTAACTAACCGTTAACTAACGGTTTGAAAAAAGTCTAAACCTGCCCACCTGTCCATCACAACAAACATGTGTTTAACAATTATCTATCAACCCGGATGAAAAATGAAAGTCTAGTTTATGATCAAATTGAGAAAATAAAAATTGACTTGTAACGAATTTTTATTTTCTTGTCACCAAATCATGTTTATTAAAAGTAAGAACCCTTGTAATTTAAAGGTTACAGTGAATGGTTGGGTTCAATGTTGAGAAAGAAGAACGAAGCAGAGTTGGCTCTTCTCAAAATGGATTTACAGGTGATTGATCGTATATTAAAATTATTATTTTTGAAAAATCTAATTCCTATATCTGTACAACCTGGTGGTTTCACCAACGTTTGAACCTTTGATAATTCAAACTTAGATTTTTTGATCTAACAGAATTCATAGTTTGAAATATCTAAGGTCTGCAACATTGGGATAAAAAAATTTTGAGTTTGTGGCAAAAATTCAATGCCTTCATTAACATAAAAAACTAAATAATTTTATTGCATCTTTAACTAACTTTGAGCTCATTGTTCTAGTAAATATCTAATCTTTTTTTGCTGATCTATCCACAAGACTTTACTATATTTTGAAATAATAAAATTTAAATAGTCCGCAGATTTTTTATGTTTCTATTGATAAAAAAAAAACAATCAGACAAACCAAATAAAAAATTAATGTCGTCATAATTTTGTATGTGAAAAAATTAATTCTAAAAAAATCAGTCTGACGATTTTTTAGGAGAAAAAGTTGGATAAAAACCAGTTTGCAGAGAAGAGTGAGGTTATCTGGGCCTCCATGAAGGAGGTCGAGAACTGTCAAGTTCTCTGTACTCCGGCCTCTACATTTTAGATACACTAGTCGGCCTTTATATCAATACAATAAAGACGACTTTTCGATTTAAGTTTTGATTTCTGACAAGCTTTGTCAAATGACAAGTTTAAAAGTAAACAAATAGAAGCTGTAAAATCTACAGCTTCTTTTGTTTCCATGTTTAAGTGTATTCATGATGTTAGAAAACTTGAAGTCGAAAGCCGTCTTTACTGCATTTATATAAACAACGACGACATTAGCATAATGTATAGTTGTACACAGTGTCCCACATCATTTAGATCGTGCTTAATCTATAATTGGAAGTGGGAAATTTTAAAGTTTTAAGCATATTAAATAATGGTATGCATGAGATAAAAATAAAAATTTACGTTCAGAAAGTTCCTGGGGTGCTGTACATATTTTGGTTTTAAGCTAGAAAATACAATCCAATATGATTACAGGACGCCTTGTATTCATCTATAGCTAGCTGGATACAATCCAATATGATTACAGGACGCCTTGTATACAGATATAGCTAACTGGATATAATCCAATATGATTATAGGACGCCTTGTATTCATCTATATCTAGCTGGATACAATCCAATATGATTACATAACGCCTTGTATTCATCTACAGCTAGCAGGATACAATCAAATATGATTATAGAACGCCTTGTATTCATCTATAGCTAGCAGGATACAATCCAATATGATTACAGGACGCCTTGTATTCATCTATAGCTAGCTGGATACAATCCAATATGATTACAGGACGCCTTGTATTCATCTATAGCTAGCAGGATAAAATCCAATATGATTACAGGACGCCTTGTATTCATCTACAGCTAGCTGGATACAATCCAATATGATTACAGGACGCCTTGTATTCATCTATAGCTAGCTGGATACAATCCAATATGATTACAGGACGCCTTGTATTCATCTATAGCTAGCTGGATACAATCCAATATGATTACAGGACGCCTTGTATTCATCTATAACTAGCTGGATACAATCCCATATGATTACAGGACGCCTTGTATTCATCTATAGCTAGCAGGATAAAATCCAATATGATTACAGGACGCCTTGTATTCATCTATAGCTAGCCGGATACAATCCAATATGATTACAGGACGCCTTGTATTCATCTATAGCTAGCAGGATACAATCCAATATGATTACAGGAAGCCTTGTATTCATTTATAAGCTAGCAGGATAAAATCCAATATGATTACAGGACGCCTTGTATACAGATATAGCTAGCTGGATACAATCCAATATGATTACAGGACGCCTTGTATTCATCTATAAGCTAGCAGGATACAATCCAATATGATTACAGGACGCCTTGTATTCATCTATAGCTAGCTGGATACAATCCAATATGATTACAGGACGCATTGTATTCATCTGTTACCTAATCAGGAATTACCAACTAATGGCCGATTTTTTTTACTCTATGTCTTTCTTTCTTTTTTTCTATCATTCTTTCTTTCTTTTTCTTTCTTTCTTTCTTTTTCCCTTCTTCCTAACTTTCTAAACTTCTGCCATTCTTTCTTTATTAATTCATTCTTCTTAATTTTATTCTTTCTTTTTTCATCCTTTTCGTTTTATCCTTTTTTTCCTCTTTTTATTCATTTTATTTCATCTCAGATTCTTTCTTTCCAAATAATCTAATTCGTAATGTGATTTTTTTTCTTTATTTTTTCCTCACATCCTCTTTTTCATTTTCTCTCTCTTTTTATCTAAAATTTTTGTCTGTTTTTTTAACTTTTTATGCTCTGCAATGCAAACTCCAAGGACTGGAGGGAAATTGAACCGGAAGCTGAATTAAATTCTAAGTTTGCTCATATAAGTGTGATATTTATTTTATTAAATTGTATATTTTCGAAATATTTATAATCTCATCTTTAATCACTATCTTAAAATATATGTTCTATATATCTAATTTTATATTTCTACATTTTAAAAGTTGCAAAAAATTACCAAAAATTGCAATAAACCAAGCGCGAAAAAAATATGAAAAACTTTGTATTTTAACCAATAATGCACGATAAATACAGCTTATATGAAGATAATTATAAATATATTGAATATTCATGAATAAATTAGTATTATTGACTAGTATTTATCGGCTTGTTAAGCATTATGTTGTCTTGTATTCAGGCAATATATTTATTTATATAAATATATATTTGTTTGGCTCGCCACAATCCACACTGCGCACATAAGAAACTTTAAATATTATAATTTAAGCCGGTTTGAACCTCCATATTTGGAAACTATGCACTAAGCTTAATAAGATTGTTTTTTTAATGAGTTTTTTTTATCAAACTCGCATCCAACCAATGCTTTTTCTGTATTATGTATGAATAATACAGATTTGTTTTGAACCAAAAAACATGAAAATCTGCAGTTTAAGTCGGTTCAAAACATGAAAATCTGCAGTTTAAGTCGGTTCAAAACGTCAAACCCTCATTTTGAAAACTGTGCATACAATGCTTTTTCTGTATTAGGTATTTAAGATGCAAGTTTATCTTAAACCGAAAAAACTTAAAATACTACCGTTTAAGTTTGTTTGAACCTCTTTTTAGAAATCTTGCATACAATGCTTTTTCTGTATTTATAGATATGAAAGGTACAGATTTATTTTAAACCAAAAAAAGTATTTAAGTCGGTTTAATCAGCAAAAGCTTGTTTCATCTCCAATGTCCACGACAACATTTGCCTTTTTCCTCCAAAGCTTCAGTCAGAGGAAAAAGTAAACCTGCAGCTTCCTTCAGAAATCTCCTGGAGAAATTCAGAATTCCTGAAAATCCTGGAGAGATTTCTTGTCCACAGAGCAGAAATAATCTCAGTATGCTTGACATAGTGGAACTCAACCAGAACCAGACACTTTAATGCCCAGGTAGTCAAGCTCTGTAGATGCAAAAACACACGTATCCGGGTTAATGCACAGACCATGAAGTCGGAGTAAATCAAGAAGTTGGCGAACATTATGGAGGTGAGACTTGAGATCATTGAGTACATTGATCATGGGCTAGATCCATGGGACTCAACAGACACATCCTCGAAACAGTGGCTGGAGAGAGATTACACAGTGCTACCAGTTCCTCTAATCTACCATAGTTCATCTGCTCTAGTAGCCATTCTCCTAGGATCACTAATTGACTCATTCAAGAGATGAGCAGGGAGCTTATCCATGAACAATCCATGAAAGAAAAACCTGGTTTCTCATCATCAGGGAGCAGAACTAACATTTTATCCATTAACTCTGAGGGGCGCTGGTCGAAGATTACTGGGATACTCTGCACAGCCTGATAACACTCGAAATCACTGAGAGTAAACATCTAGATTAGGCTTGTATGTATAGAGCTGCTTAGGGATCAGCAGGAAGAAGAACGAACTAGGTCTAGCAGACAACAGGCCACATCCTGAGGAAGAGCTGCAATACAGTAGATGAACTTTGTACCGGATACAGTAACTTTTTATTTCGAACTAAGCCTCAGTCTGGAGTAACCATACTTCGGGAGAATCCGTCCAGAATGTCGGAAGCTTGATTGTTACGGTCGTCAGAGGAGCATGATCCCGGGCTCCTGGAGATAAGCAGTTTTCAATATTAATTTATAAACTGTATAAAGTGGAATAAGTATTTCAAGTAAAAGCTGCGTATGTTAAAGACGATATAAAAGTCGTCATCAATTTCCATGTTAAGACCGGAGGGTCCTTAAATAGCTTCTACGGAGGCTGAGTATGTGAGGGTTTTTTGCTGTAGTCTCTACGGAGGTTAAATATGAGGCTGGTTTATATTGAGTTAACGAGCAAACAGTTGAACAGGACAGTTGATAAAGACACCTTGTTGCAACCACCTTTATTATGGAAGGTTGCAGTTTACATGAACTGGTTCTGGTTTGTCTACTCCTACAGGAGATAGTCCTGGTGGAAGGAGGAGGGGGAGGAGGACTTCTTATAGGAAACAACAGGGTTAGTAAATTACAAACATAAATCAAGATCAGACTTTTTATATTTAAAGGGACTGTAAGCGTCAAGTAACCCTACTTGCAAAGATTTCAATGCCCGATTTACAACGGTACCATTGAACCCTTTGTCTAATCAAGTAAGAATTTGATATCAATGTTCCTGTTTTTTTTAAATTTTTATTTTCATTTGCGGTTTCTCTGTGAAAATGATTTGCGCAGTTCTTGTTTATAAGAATCAATAACAGAAATAAACACTTTACGATCAGAAAAACGACGATATCGTCAACATTTCTGATCAGATTTAGGTTTTAAGAATACCGTTGTAAATCGGACATTGCCATCTTTGCATCGAGGGTCACTTGAAATTACGTTGTCGCCTTGCTACAGTCCCTTTAAGGCTTTTTTAATTTTCTTATTTCAATCATTACATTATAGCATTTCTCATGTTTTGAATGATTATGACTAAGGAATTTCCTTTACGAATTATAAAAAATATTGGAGAAAATTTGAGCATTTTTTCCGGATACAGTTATGCTTAAAGTATCCTAAAAACGTATAACTCTTTCAATAGTGCAAAGTGCTTTTATTATGTTCCGCCAATTCTTGATAAATAAAATGTTAGAAATCTGATTTTTCCATGATTTTATATTTGGGACAAGCATTTCTAATACAAATTGGAAATTAATCATAGATTAAATTTAGTTAGTTGGATATTACATTGTTTGTACAAATATCAAAATTTTTAAAACATCATCCTTATAATCCAGGCTTAAATCTGTTCTTTTCTCTGAAAAATATATATGCGTAATCTTTGAACGTTTTTAAACGACCTTTTAGAGAGATTCAGCACATTTTCAATTTTTTTCTTCTTAACTTACACCATTATCAATTGGTATGCTAAAACAAAACCTGTCTCCAAAATTTGACAAATTTCAAGCTTTCAAAATGGTCAGTTTCTTCATTGTGATAATTTGATTTTTTTGAATAAATTTTTTGGGGATTTTCGTTGAACTTTCCTTTAAATATTGTATTTCCAATTTGCGTACATTTAAAAAGTCTCGCCTGAATTATACTACGCATGTAAATTCAAATAAGATGAAAAAAATGTTTTTAGAAAACCATAAAAACATATTTACTATATTATACAGTATTCCCTAAAGCATAATTCCACTGCAATCAAACTAAAAATACATTAAAGAATAAATTAAAATATAAATTATTTAAAGGCAGCAATTTACTTTAACAATCTGAAATTATACCTTTATATGAGGCATAAACAGTGAACAGTGCACTAAAATGTGTAGAATAATGGTGTGGTAGATAATTAAGAGAGGATCATAGTTGACCATTATAAGTTGTTTAAAATTATCAATGGTTTACCATTGTCAATGGTTTAACATTATCAATGGATTACCATTATCAATGGAATACCATTATCAATGGTTTACCATTAACAATGGTTTACCATTATCAGTGGTTTACCATTATCACTGGTTTAACATTATAAATGGTTTACCATTATAATTGGTTTACCCTTATCAATGGTTTACCATTATCAATGGTTTATCATTATCAATGGTTTACCATTATCAATGGTTTACCATTATCAATGGTTTACCATTATCAATGGTTTACCATTATCAATGGTTTACCATTATCAATGGTTTACCATTATCAATGGTTTACCATTATCAATGGTATACAATTATCAATGGTTTACCATTTTCAATGGTTTATCATTATCAATGGTTTAACATTATCAATGTTTTATCATTAACAATTGTTTATCATTATCAATGGTTTACCATTATCAATGGTGTACCATTATTATCAATGGTTTACCATTATCAATGGTTTATCATTATCAATGGTGTACCATTATCAATGGTTTACCATTATCAATGGTTTACCATTATCAATGGTTTACCATTATTATCACTGGTTTACCATTATCAATGGTTTACCATTATCAATGGTTTACCATTATCAATGGTTTTTACCATTATCAATGGTTTACCATTATCAATGGTTTACCATTATCAATGGTTTACCATTATCAATGGTTTACCATTATCAATGGTTTACCATTATCAATGGTTTACCATTATCAATGGTTTACCATTATCAATGGTTGTTTACCATTATCAATGGTTTACCATTATCAATGGTTTACCATTATCAATGGTTTACCATTATCAATGGTTTACCATTATCAATGGTTTACCATTATCACTGGTTTACCAGTTTATCATTATCAATGGTTTACCATTATCAATGGTTTACCATTATCAATGGTTTACCATTATCAATGGTTTACCATTATCACTGGTTTACCATTATCAATGGTTTAACATTATCAATGGTTTACCATTATCAATGGTTTACCATTATCAATGGTTTACCATTATCAATGGTTTACTCAATGGTTTATCATTATCAATGGTTTATCATTATCGATGGTTTACCATTATCAATGGTTTAACATTATCAATGGTTTACCATTAACAATTGTTTACCATTATCAGTGGTTTACCATTATCAATGGTTTACCATTATCAATGGTTTACCATTATCAATGGTTTATCATTATCAATGGTTTATCATTATCAATGGTTTATCATTATCGATGGTTGACCAGAGTTGTCTTTAAGCCTCCTCCTGTGTTGGTAACCATGGTATCCTTGCTCACTAAATCAAATTATGTTTCTTTTTAGGGAAACGCCTCTCTATACAACAACATTGATGAGTTTGACATGAAACTACTATTTGGAGTCCTAGCAGTAGTTCTTGTGATCATCATCGTAGGAAAGCATCTAATACGCCATTTTAAAAGTGCACAGGAAACTTATTTGCCGCTGAAGATTTTATACAGTGTTCACCGGAAAGCAGTGGAAGGGTTGATGTCTTCTTCATTTCTTTTATTATGAATGTTGCTAAGGAGTTTGTAATTTAGGACTGAGTTATTATTATGTGCATTGAACATTTTCGACAGTTAAAAAATGACAAAAATAGCATGCATAGTATAAAAGATTGAAGAAAACACTCAAGTTCTACAGTTTTCTGTTTTTAACTGTAGTATGATTAGAATTATATGAAAATCAAAAATGCCCATTAGTTAGTAGTTCATTTTTACACATTAAATTCATAAGAATGGAAGTATGGCTAAAAACAACACTAGCTGAAGTGCCTAGCGTTGCCCTTTGAATGAAAAAAATTGAGCTTTAAAAAAAACGATTTTAATGAAAGTGATTTTTTTTAAAAATCTAACTTTTACCTTTTGACACTCATGTGTTCCCTCCAAAAATTTCAGCCTAATTGGTCGAGCCGATTGGTCAGCTATAGCTAACATAAAATATATATATGAGCGGAAGCTTTATTTTAAAAAGTTTAATTCAACAAAAAGTAGATTTGAAGGATAAGAATTGGATGCTTTATTATAGTTTGTGTATTTGTGGGTATACGGTATATAGTTAAAAAGCAGAAGCAACGAAAATTGACAAAACGAATAGATTCAGCTATAGATTCAGCTTAGAAACTCATCACACTGCCGATTATGGAAACAGTAATGCCGGAACCAAAAAGCTATCTCTATCGAGACATATTTTAACCTTTATTCTGTTTTGAGAGAATTTATCACACCTAGTATATCCCGAAATAAGGCGGTAAAGTGCCTTTATCGCCTACAACAGGGCGAAAAAGTTACTTTATCACCCTACTAATAAAATTTCAAATTTCACGCCTTATATTTCCCGTTGTAGAGTGACTATATCACCCAACAACAGGATGATAAAGTTACTTTATTGACCTGCTATTAAATAAAGTGAGGAAAATTGAATAAAACTATAAATGTTGTATATATGGGTATCATGCGCGCAAAAAAGTGTTTGCCGAGATTCAAATTTGTGTAGTTTGCTTCAGATCAAAATGAAAGTTTTTTTTAAACCCAACGTAGTGCAAAAAAAAAACTTTTTCGCACTTATAATATCCATTACAATGACATAAATAGATAACAGTTTCATGTATTAATCTTTTAATCATGGTAAAAGATACATTTTTGTGTCTTCCCTATTATTGAAAGTGGCAGCTAGATACATCCATTACTTACATTCAGTTTCTCTATAAGATCTTAAGATTGTAATTATAATGATGGAATAAATATTTAGATATGTAACATTTTGATGATAAGCAAAACGGCTCTTTTATGTTAAAGGAGTAACTCAAATTAGAATATGTTCTCTTAAAGGGACTGTACAGGAAAAATGAAAGGGGGTATAGGATGAAAGTTGAGAATCTCAGGAGTTGAACGATACCTATAAGACATCTATCTGATGTATCTGTCTCGAGAAATTGATATAAAACTGTGTCAAAATTATACGAAAATTCATATATATGCAATTTTGTATAAAAGTTGTAGCATAAAACAGATCACATTCCACAAATAAGCAACCAATCTGAAAACGATTATATCCCACAGAAACCTGAGAATCTAAGGTTTGCTCCCATTATATATTTTTTTTTTTGCATTTTTAATTAATATAATTGAAAATATTATTTATCAGTCCACATTACGCCACAAGAATTCCCGCCAATATGTGACCAGTATACTGCACTGTCATTGGCTAAAGTTCTTGTGACGTAATACGGACTATACGGACTATATGTAATAATAATATCAATTACATCTATTAAAAATGCAAAATAAAAATTAAATAATTATAACAGAAGCAAACCTGAGATTCTCAGGCTTCTGTGGGACATCGTCGTTTTCAGATTGGTTTCGTATTTGTGGAATATGATCTGTTTTATATTAAAACTTGTATACAAATTTGCATATATATGAATTTTCGTATAATTTTGACACAGTTTTATGTCAATTTCTCGAGACAGAAACATTAGATAGATGTCTTATATGTATCGGTCAACGCCTGAGATTCTCAGGTTTCATCCAATACCTCCTTTCATTTTTCTTTTACAGTCCCTTAAACAAATTTAAGTGTGTTCAGATTGAAAATAAATTATACTTTTTATTTTTTTATTTTTTTATCATTCCAATATTAAACATAGAGCTAAATTGGAGTTCTTTGTACAGAATATTCAGTTAAAATTTAGTTCAGTATATGGAACATTCAGTTACAATTAAGTTCAATATTTAGAATATTTAGTTACAATTGAGTTCTATATACAGAATATTTAGTTACAATTGAGTTCTATATATATATATATATATATATAACATTCAGTCAAAATTTAGTTCAATTTGTAGAACATTCAGTTACAATTGAGTTCAATATATAGAACATTCAGATACAATTAAGTTCAATATATAGAACATTCAGATACAATTGAGTTCAATATATAGAACATTTGGTTACAATTGAGTTCAATATATAGAACATTCGGTTACAATTGAGTTCAATATATAGAACATCAAATTACAATTGAACTCAATGTGTAGAACATTCTTTTACAACATAGTTCAATATATAGAATATTCTATTAGAATTGAGTTTAATATATAGAATATTCTATTAGAATTGAGTTCAATATATAGAATATTCTTTTAGAATTGAGTTTAATATATAGAACTTTCAGTTTCAATTTCAAAAAAAGCCTGCACTATAGAGGACGTGAGTCAGACTCTAATAAAAACGCATAAATAACTTCCAGTATATATATTTCTTATAACTTATTACTAGAGGGTTCAGAACTAGAGTAAATATCGAAATCACACGTGAAGATGTTTTTCAGTACTATGCCCCGTATCCGTTCTATCTCCTTCTGTTGAATCTTGTGGAACTTGTTTAACGCGGCCAGACATCGTCTTCCACAGCACTTTCTTTTTCAAACATTAAGTCAATTAAAAAATTTTTACCGTCTTTTGACATTACCAACCTATGATTCCCCCAACAGTGGGACGTTAAGTTACTTAAAGTCCCTTAGGATATTTAAGTAAAATAACGACCTGCTCTGCAAAGTTTTCGTGAGAAAATTCGCGAATTTGCATCTCAAAAAACGATAAAATTGTGAACTTTTTCAGGGAATTAAAAATTATTCTTAACCACGTGTTCCCTCGACCAAAATTGGTCCTGAAAAATTAGAGTTTATATAAAAATTAAGCTTAGGCATGAAATTGTTTAGTACGACAACTTCAGTATTTTAATTAATACAGCGTGAATATAAATTTTCTTCAGAAGTTAAAAAAAACATAATCAACAATTGTTCAAGAATTTTTCAGAAAAAACAAGTCAACTAAAATCAACAGTAAATTAGGAAGGCTGAAATAAATAGTTCGAAAAAGTCTAGAAAGGTCTAGTCTAGCAAATATTGTATTCCAACCCTTAATTTGGGAACAATCATGCCCCAACTAATTTACTTTGCCCAATGAAAATTACTAATGATCTCAGAATTGCTTTGTCAAGTGTAAAAAATATTCTTCCTAGTAATATTAAACTAACCATTTACAACTCTTTATTTCGATCATTTATTGAATATGGAATTTCTGCCTGGGGATGTAACAAATGTTCAGAAATGAAACAAATTCACATTTTACAGAAACGAGCAATACGATTAATTGATAACTCAAAAGCCACGTCTCATAGTGATCCTCTTTTCCTTAAGTATAAGATTCTAAAGATTAATGATCTGGTAGACTTTAACCAAGCTATATTTATGTATAAATATACACATAAACTTCTTCCTGCATCTTTTGAAAATATTTTTAAAAAGCTTGGAAACTTTGAAAGATCTCTTAACTATCAACTTGACATTCTCAAAATGTGCTCATTACAGTATTTACCATCAAGCTCTCTTCTTAAGATGTGGAATAACCTGCCTCTTGACTTAAAAAGAAGCAACTCTCTAAGTATATTTAAAAATAGACTACTAAATTCTCTTTTTGAAAATTATAGGACAATGTGTTATAAACCGAATTGCTATTCATGTAAAACTAATTAGATATGTTTTAATATGCTTTGATATTTGTTGTGTACATGTCTGAAAATTACTTTAAACTCT